>NC_136808.1:39586698-39606698 GCF_951216825.1 Electrona antarctica | reverse complement strand
ACGCACGCACGCACGCACGCACGCACGCACGCACGCACGCACGCACGCGTGCACGCGTGCACGCGCACACACACACACACACACACACACACAGTCAGTCGCACACTGACCTCCAGCACACGAGGCGGAGCATTCGGAGCGGACCGTGGCCCAGGCGTGGTCATGCTTCCTGTGGGTGCGAGGCAGAGTGTACTCCCACTCCACTCCGGGGTTCTTCCCCTGCAGCAGGATCTGTGCAGGGAGAACATTACATTTATAGATTCAAATTTGCTTTATTAATCAGGGCAGTATATTTACAGCTGATAGCGGTGGGCCCTGAACCAACTATTGTCCTCTCAATACATCCGTGGGAAACGGAAGCCTGTGTGTTTCTGAACCAATCAGAGCGTTGCAGCCCTTCAGACTATGGGACATAGCTCTGCCACATCCGTGGCACGCAAAGAGTATTAAAAGGATAGAGACTGTATTCGTTTCAGTGGAAGTTGCTCAGTGGCGATTTTTCGATATGCGGAAGTGCAAACGCGCTCAACGCTAAAGCCCAGCTGCACGGGGTTTCCTCGTCATAACTCCACGGGTCCGCCTGCAGTCCCTCCTCTTACCACTAGGGCTGAGTGCTTCAACGAGCCTCACTGGGGCCTTGGTGGCACGTGGAGTCTGTTTGTTTACAATGAGAGACAGATGGCCAGCAAAGCATGCTTGCTACTACGTGGCTTATTTCTAACCTATAATGTTTTCAGATACATATTTTAGCATACTGATTAAATTTACAATGAGTAATACACTGTCTGGATGTCATCTTGAATGAGATTAAACATGGAGTAGTTCTGTAATCAAAATCAGATGTGTTTGGTTAACGTGCAGCAATGGGAATCAAACAGGTGAATGAAATCAAGTTTCTTTCGGACGGCGTTTTGTCATCACACAGCACATTTTTGTTCAAAGCAAGGGATTAAAAGTGGCTTTTTATGGAAAATACACAAGAATTGAACTTTTCCCATTGTTTTGGCATCTATAATTAGGTATGCCAATATGATGACCACGGAAATGCACAGTGTTCATTTCAATACGTCTTTAAATCAAACCAAAGCATGGACTCTGTACTGGATTTATTCTTTGTGCATGCATGCTCGTAAGTTTAGACAGAAGAGGACAACAAAAAGGTACAACAAAGTAAAATCGCTAGCTTTCATTTAACTGAGAATGCACAAATGGAACCACATAGACCCATAATAAGGGGAACCGAAACTTGTGCTGATGACCCGAAACCGTTTGTCGCTGAAGGGAGATTTATTTGGACGTTCAGGTTCAGGTTCAATGAGTCATCCTGAATGCAGACATGCACCTGAAGGTCTGTCATTAAAGTAGCATTCACTTCCAAGAGAGGAATGGATTTTGAGCCATTTAATGTGCAGATTCATTTCACGCACACATTCATTTCACACACCCAAATACATGAAAAACTACTAAACAACAGAATTGGTCGACACTCGACACTGACCGATTCATAATACTTGTGTGTGAGAGGACAGCTCTAATCTAAAATGATGTCATTTCAAAGTCAGCACAAAGTGAACTTGGTGGAGAGCTGGTCAAAGCAAATGACGCTGTAGCAACTCTGAGCTGATTATTACATTATGAGTTTTGATTACATTGAAATGATTACATTATGAGCCCTTATTACATTATGAGCAGTTATTACATTATGAGTTGCTACAAGACGCCCCGTCCCCAACGCATCCATACTAATATGTCTTTGATTGATTGATTGATTGATTGATTGATTGAATACTTTATTAACACTTTAATTGCCCGGAACTATTTAATCCATTACATTCATGCGCCCAGTCGATTTATAAACACGGACGCCTTTTCCGGACGGACCGGCCGGAAGTTCATGATGTTGTGTAGCAGCTAACAATAGCCACAGCACTTTAGAATCGATTGACAACAACGGGAGACAAGAATAAATCTATCGAGACTAGCGACTGGACCGCGGAGCGCCGTCTAACACAGGATCTTTTTTCAGAAAAAGACGGGATGATTTAGATCGCGATTTATGAACGTTTTAAGATTTTCGTTTTCATCAGCTAAACAGAGGAGGGAGTTTTTTGATGACGTCTCAGTCTTGCGCGTCACCGAGGAGAGCCCAGCAGGCGCGCCTGGGCTATACAGCCAGGCGATCTGTTCTCGTATCAATAAACTTCGTCTTTAGGACAATACTTCGTCCTGAGCGTCGGGCGTTACTAATAGAAAGGACAAAGAACTTCGTCCTGGGCGATTAATCTGTTAAAAGTTTCCAAAAGGCACAGAGCTACAGTTATACAATAATGCTAAAAGGATTTCACAAAAAGCCCTGAGGGCTTGTTTCCATTGTGGTCCTGTGTATTCAATTCATCAAGACACACAATATACAAGAGTTCATCAATACTAGGAGCAGTAAAAGTATATTTACAGTAAAACATTCAATCTTGTGGATATTGGTTCAATCTTGGTGCATCATCCGTTAGCCACAAACCAAAGCCCAGTGTCACGTTTTCTAGTAGACACTGTGACTCATAAAGGTTCCACATCATCTCATCTAAACCTTGGTCAGTCTAGGATAAAAAAAAGATTTCAAGGGAAAAATGACGGTGCTCACCAAATTGCCTAAACAAGAGAGGTACTTAGCACTAAACCGCACTTCCTTTGCCATCCCGACTAGCTAAACCCCTGCCAACCAGCCAACCTCCACCGTCCACCAAACCAATACTTTAGGCTTCTCCAAACAAGCAGATTCTCACCAATGCACGTACATCCGCTCCCCGAGTAACAAACCGGAACTTCAGCCAATGGCTGCAAACATGTACGCCGACGTCACGCAGGTTTTTTATGTCCTTTTAATAGAGGAACTAAATTACTTAACTCTGACCAGCAATTTATTCTACCAGACAAATACACTTTCATCGATACATATACAGTACATGTATTTCAGACATTGCAGGTAAACGAATAACTTCAGTCTACAAAACAAAATATTTGCCTACAGTATATAACAAGCAATAATGAACCTAGATTATCTAATCTATATTAAATAATCAATAGAAACAGAATGCCATGAACCAGTAGAAATGACCTGACTGTACATCATGAATCAAAGCATTAAACTAACGACATACAGTACAATCACATTTAAATGGTTGAAATACTATAATGTTGTTTGAACAAAACTGAAAGGTTCAGACCTTGGTGCCACTGAAAGAAAATTGTTGAAAGTAAAATATGTGCGATCCGTGATAGGTCCCATGAGGCCTATAATAGTGCACTATGGCACCACAAGGTGCACTGGTTTTCACCTTAGAGTATAGAGACTTCACCGGATTTCTCCTCCCATCCACTTGCATTGAGTTGCTCACCAGGGCATGAGGCAATATCACCCCTTCTTCTGGATGGGAACAGAGTGCATTCTGGGATGCATTTAGGCCATACTGTACGTGAACACGGTGGGCCGAAAACATGAAGGAGCACTGTGCTCCGGATGAAATGATGAAACATTTTTCCTCAATCACTCACGACCTCGGAAGAGTCACCACCAGGTATACCTAAACGTAACCTCGATAAAACAATGCCTAAACCTAACCTTATTCCTAAACGTAACCTCAGTAAAACTATGCCTCAACCTAACCTTATTCCTAAACATAACCTCATTATAAGGGTACCTAATAAAGTAACTTTATTCGTAAACTTGACCTCAGTAAAACTATGCCTAACCCTGAACTTATTCCTAACCATAGCCTCAGTAAAACAATACAACAATACAAGAATCACTGGGAGCGAGCGGCCCATGGAAACAAATGGGAAGAAGCGTGTTTTGAGACGAGCGTTCCGGTTACCTCCTGAGGTGTGGACTTGAGACTCGACTTGGACTCAATGGAGACTCAATCAGAGAGAGAGAGAGAGAGAGAGACACACAGAGAAAGAGAGAGAGAGAGAGAGAGAGAGAGAGAGAGAGAGAGAGAGAGAGGAGAGAGAGAGAGAGAGAGAGAGAGAGAGAGAGAGAGAGAGAGACACACAGAGAAAGAGAGAGAGAGAGAGAGAGAGACACACAGAGAAAGAGAGAGAGAGAGAGAGAGAGACACACACAGAGAGAGACACAGAGAGAGAGAGAGAGAGAGAGGAGAGAGAGAGAGAGAGAGAGAGAGAGAGAGAGAGAGCGAGAGAGAGAGAGAGAGAGAGAGAGAGAGAGAGACACACACAGAGAAAGAGAGAGAGAGAGAGAGAGAGAGAGAGAGAGAGAGAGATCCTGTATATATTAGATATATAATGATATAGATAGATATAGCCTATAGATATATAGATATATAGGCATATATAGATGAGAGGTTTCTGTCCAACAGCAACGATACTGTATGTTTGTAACTTGTAAGTGGGCTATATTGTGTTCACAACTTGCACCTGTGGGACGGAATTTACAGCATGTGTTCTCCGTTACTCTACAATTGTGTGAAAGGAAGTTGTACTCACACAACTGGCTGTGTATGAATGGGAAATGTACAAAGACAAGCAACAACTGTCAAATCCGTTTTAACTGGAATGTCAAAGGAATAATGAGAATTGCATCCACACATGACAACTCCAATTACAGTTTTTTTGCATTCTGTACGAACACAACGAGAAGTGAAATATTGTATTGGCCAATTGCCTTAAATTGTGTGGAGAGAGAGAGAGAGAGACAGAGAGAGAGATAGAGAGAGAGAGAGAGAGAGAGAGAGAGAGAGAGAGAGAGAGAGAGAGAGAGAGAGAGAGAGAGAGAGAGAGAGAGTGAGGTTAAGCGTTTCAAGAAATGCATCAATGAAACGGCAGCCAATAAATCAATGCAAGGATTTTCTTCTTTTTTTAAACTCCCTAAGCTTTGTATCAGCATCAGCCCAGCAGAAACTCCAGTATGGGCTGGGAGTGGGACTCTGTTAATTACAATATGGCGGACATGGATATCCATCTGCGTCGCCCATCATGTATTTGACCTATGATCCCACTACAAGAATTTCAATCCAGGGGAGTAATCCCTTCTTATTTCCATAGAGCTGACCATCCCACCCTCCCTTGTGGACCCTATTGTAAACAAGTGTAATGCTTTATGGTGTCGTCCACAGTTAACAGTTTTGTATTGGGTTGTGCTTGAAATGTACCTATTTTGCATACTGTTAATAAATACTTCAATCAATCCATTCACTAGTTCACCAGGTCTTTCCCTCCTTCACTCCATGCATCCAGTGGTGGAAAGTAACTAAGTACATTTACTCAAGTACTGTACTTAAGTACAATTCTGAGGTATTTTTTACTGGAGTACTGGAGTACTTCTAATTTCCATAAAATAAATATATACAGTACTATAAATATAATTATTTTGATACTTTATTAAATAGTTACTTATCACTAGATTATGATTATGCGTTGCCATTGTGATCACATTGTGATCTTGTGTAGATCGTCTATTTTGATACCATACTTTTGCACTTTTACTCAAATACATTTTGAATACAGTACTTGTACTTGTAACAGAGTATTTCTACATAGAAGTATTGATACTTTTACTACAAAATGTGAGTTTTGCACCACTGAGCAGATGTGAATGCCTAATTGGACACAGCTTAACACTCTCACACCACAGAGTATTTCACGCTGAGTAATGCCCGATTTATATATGCTATATTTATATATGGTTGCGTGTTGTATCACACTATGGTTGCGTGTTGTATCACACACCAAAAATCTACAACACTAGTAAACTTTATTGTCCACAAGGGAAATTTGTCTGGCTTTCACCCCTGCTGCAGCCACACACAAAACATCAATGACAAACAAAATACATAACAGAGGGAGACACAACATCACACAAGTGCACACATAGTGTGAATAATCTAACAATGTCAATGTTCCCATCGCAATCACCTATACGGTGAACAGATCGGTGATGTTCAGAGGTCATTTCATCAGAAATGACCTCTGAACATCACCGATCTGTTCAAAACCACGGACAGCGGTGTAGTTTCAGAGAAAGGAGCGTGCAAAGGCCACGGCTCAAACAGAAGCTAAAGGCTATGGAGCAACAGAAACAGTGCGGGCGGGGGCCTAGCAGCCGTGTCTAGGCACCGGAGTGATTCTAAAAATGAAACGCAGCAAGGCTTTCTTATAGCGATATCAAACACCTTAAGACGAGCCTACTCGTCATGAGCGCCCTGCGAAATTAATTTATAGGACGAGTATACCTGTGAACACATTGGTGCTACCAAATGTGTTAACATTCAATCAAACACAGGTTCCTTCTCTGACAGACAATTCAGCAGAACTAGACAGCATGGAAAAGTGGTGCAAACCAACACAAACACACACACACACACACACACACACACACACACACACACACACACACACACACACACACAAACACACACGTACACATACACATACACACTACACTCACACACTCTTAAAACTCCATTAATTAAAATACATTTCTCTCCCCGTCTGTTTTTGGCTGTTCGGATCTATTCATTTTCAGGGGAATGTTTAAGTCTCCCTTTATGCCCTGACCTTATAGCTTCTCACATCCATAGAGTTTAACTGTGGAATTCTTAATCTTTTAATCTCTCTCTCTCTCTCTCTCTCTCTCTCTCTCTCTCTCTCTCTCTCTCTCTCTCTCTCTCACACACACACATCCACACACACACACACACACACACACACACACACACACACACACACACACACACACACACACACACACACACACGTACACAAGCGCGCACACGCACGCACGCACGCACGCACGCACTTTGTAATTACAAGACATACTTAGAGAGATTCCGGTTGTGTCATCTGCAGATCAGCACCATGCTACTGCTTTTTTCTTTCTTCCTGGATATAAAACGGTTTCCGAGGCTATGCTACTGCTAGACGGACGGACGGACGGACAAACAGACAGGTTCATACAAGTTGAAGCTCTTTAGAGCCGACTGACAAATCCGAGAAGCCAAAATATGCTGATCAGACCGCATTATGCTATTATGTCATCTGGCTGGTCGCTGTACTAAACACACATTATTAGTTATATTATAGTTATGTATATCATCACTGATGAGCAGAAACCTTGTAGCGCTCTGAGAGACTGCGTCCAGAGCCCGGTGAGTGACAGCCATGACCGGCTGCCTCTAACAATACAGCTGTAGCACCATGTCCTGTTTGATGAGCTTTCCCTGCGGCTAGCCCTCTGCTGGCATTCATTTCGTAGGAGGAACAACAACAAAAGCTGTTTCAAATTGTCCTAAAAAAAAACTGCATGCTAACACAACTCTTAGGTTGACGAAAAGTCGTAAAAAATTGCCAAAGAAGGGGAAGCAACACGGGGGACCTGTGGTGAAAGATTCTTGAACCTGCACAGGTTCAGTTCAACTGTAGCCTGAGGGGTGCTTTTACACGGCTATCACTTCACCTTGAAAAAAAAGAAACACAATAACCGTCTAAACTTCACCTGGTTTCCACTTCTGTTTCGACAGCTCAGGGTTCACAGGTCAAGTGAAAAGAAATGCCTTTGCTGACAACGCTATGGAGGTGAACGTCCCACCACTCACTTAAACGCACACACTCACTGAGGGACTGGTGTTGCCAGATTCGTCGAGAGAAAATTAAGCAACTAGCCATTTAAAAATGTTTGAGAACCACTTTCACTGACACTGACAAACATATTAATGTGTGGGTCCTTCACATGAAAAGAAGTTTGAGAAACACTCATTTACACAACATTAGACCGCAAGCCCACATAAGCAACTACACTTCAGAAAACAAGCCCAATAAAACAGCAATAGCTTCTAAAAAGTGAACATGGCAACGCTGGTCAAGAGGATACGTGTCTCATGTTCCAGTCTTTGAGAACAGGCGGAGACTCGCTCTCACCTCGGAGCTGTGGGGCCTGACAGACACACCACCACCGCTGCGCATTATAAATGTGCCGAGGTGATCGCCACCTCGTAAATCCTGTCCTCCCCCCGATGCGAACGTCTCACTCTCTGAGCTACATGCTAATTGTCTCCACCAGGCCGAAGGCATGGGGAGAGAGTATGTTTTGCACTCCGTCCGTCCGTGTGTCCTTCCTTCCGTCCGTCCGTCCTTCCGTCCGTCCGTTATCAGCTAATCTCCGGTACCGTTGGCCCGATCCATGCCAAACTTTGCACACACACTCCATGGATGCCAACGATGAACCTCTGCCCCAAATATTCCTCAACGGCCCGTTATAGCGCCACCATGAGGCCGATTTAGGCAAAACACATTTCTGTAGATTACTCGTACACATTTTATCCATACATCACACAATTCGGTATACACTATCTCCATAGTCATGTGATCAACACAGATCTGCACAATTTCCCATGTTCCATCCTGATTGGCTAATATTGGCTTCCAAAGCTCACATGATTGGTCCGTTTCGAACAAAATGCCACAAATCACAAACACAGTGTGCAATTTCCGTGAAATTGTACACGCACATTTCCACTAGGCCGAGGACGACATGCCACTCATTATTTTCCGAATCAGCCTCATGGTGGCGCTATAACAGGCCAATTCCTGTGTTTAGCTATAACAAAATCAATCTGTATACAACTTATGTATGCGCACTCCCTAGAGGCCATGGAAAAACATTGTCTCTGCATCCCTCCACATCTGCCGGTTATAGCGCCACCATGAGGCCGATTTCTGCTAAACACATTGCTTATGTTAGTCGCACAGATTTCATCCAAATCTCACGCAAATCGGTACACATGATCTCTGTAGTCATGTGATCAAGACGAGTCTGTTGGATTTATCAGATTCTACACTGATTGGCTAACATTGCCTTCTAAAGTTTTCAGGAGTGGCCCGTTTCGTTCAAAATGCTGCACATGTCCTGCTCATCCACAATTCTATCCTCAGAGATTCTATGAGTGATCTGGCTCTGCATTTCCTCAACAAAATGAAGAAAATTGTTGCAAAAAACAAACAAACAAAAAAACATGTTTATATTACTCCTAAACATTTTGCCAAACATCACACACACTCCTATCCTCCTGGTGGAGACCTGTGCCCAGAAGGGCACTTTTTCTAGTTCACTGCTCCACACAGCCGACTCTGCAGAGAAACGCAACCTGAAAATCACTGCATTGGCCTGTCACTTTTTAGTATGCCTCCGGAACTCTCTGACGGCTATATAAATAAATATCATTATCATTAACTTCTATACCTATTCTGCTATTTTCACTAGTTTGGGTCCCGGGTCTATTATCTCTCTTTTGGGTCTTGACCTGAAAGGTTTGAAAACCACTGCTTCTACACTAATGGCTGCATGCTCTCTGTACCTAGTAGTTATAGGTTGGCCGGTTGGCTAGAATGCAGAGGACAAATTGCACGTGTGTGCAAGTGGGTTCAAGTGGTTAAATGCCAAGTATAAAGTTATTTTCAATCTGTCCAAATGGAGACATTCTCTCAAGGTTTCCTTGTGACATGCTATATCTTAGGGGGAAATATGCATTTACATAACTAACTAACTTCTGGGGTGCCGTGGATGAAACATGGTATTTTGTCTTTGTCGAGTAGAAAGCTCATTATGTTCAAAACTGTTACTTTTTAAGATTCAAATTAAATAATAAAAAAGCAAAAGTAGCAGTACTTTGTTTGGATACTTTAGCGTGACGCTGTAGTATGGTCAAATATGGTCAAATTAGAGTAAGAGTAGGGTGTTAATTTACAAATTAAAATAAACACAAAACGTGAAAATATGGAGATGGAGGTTTCTGATTTACAGGGGTGATCTGAGAACCACTGTTCAGGCTGTGTTCTCCTCTACACTCTGTCCTGAATGGCAGCACAATGGCCCTTTTACACTAATTGACCAATGTCTTTTTTCCTTTCAACTACCGCCTCTCTCTTCTTGTACAGAATTCATGTTCCTTTTCTTTTTCCTTCTTTCTCTCGGTCTCTCTCTCTCTGTCTCCCTCCCATCTCTCTCTCCCTCCCTCCCTCCCTCCCTCCCTCCATCCCTCTCTCTCTCTCTCTCTCTCTCTCTCTCTCTCTCTCTCTCTCTCTCTCTCTCTCTCTCTCTCTCTCGTTCTCTCCACCCCTCCTCTCTCTTAGCCACTTTGTCGTGCCGTCAGTTTTAAGCTGTTGGCCTGGTTTCATATAAATCCCAATTATGTACAGAATTCCTGTTTCTTTTCTCTCTCTCTCTCTCTCTCTCTCTCTCTCTCTCTCTCGCACGCGTGCGTGCGCGAGAGACACACACACACACACACACACACACACACACACACACACACACACACACACACACACACACACATGAAGAGAGAGAGAGAGAGAGAGAGAGAGAGACCGTCTGGAAGTTCAAAGCACACAGCGGGCCGTTTGAACTCTCCAAGCCGCTTGTTCAATGAGATGAATACAAGGCCCGTATGCTATTGGCCGCCGTACACAATTAAATGACAACAGAAGCTCTACAGTGAAGCCCCTCTCCTCCTCTTATCCTCTTCCTCCTCCTTCAGAGACCCTTTACGTACCCCGTCTCTCTCTCTCTCTCTCTCTCTCTCTCTCTCTCTCTCTCCTCCCCAGTGTCATTAATAGGCTACCGTATGCGTATTGCTACCGACCCCCATGTGAAAATATTTCAAAAGTCCAAAGCCCAAATAAGCAACCACACTTTACCAGAAACAAGCCCCCCAGCCCCACACACATCCCGCAACGTCCAATATTTACAAGCAACTCTACAGGACAAGTAAGTCTCTTATAATAAGCAGACTTGGCAACACCACCCTCCTCTCCTGCCCATTCAATGTTTTTTTTATTTTTTATTTTTTTCTCCCTCTGAACGTCGGCGCTACAGCTGCCAGGGTGCTGTCACTGTCAATTCCAGTTTAGCAGCGGACATCAAAGCGTCTCTTACTTCAAACACCAGGCTCTCATTAGTGGGTCCGGCGGCACTCAGGCTCTCGGGCCGGCTGGAGGAGCGCTGGTAGTGGAAGGTGGTGCCGGCGAAGTGGAAGCGTCCGGGCCAGTCCACCGTCCAGTCGCCGGTCAGGTGGTACTTCCCCTGCACGGTGGCGCTGCCGCCGCGCACTGCCAGGTAGCTGCTGGACACCTCCAGCTCCCGAACCAGGATGCTGCGCGCCCCGGCCGGCACCGTCACCATGGAGTAGTACTCTGAACGCACATACACACACAGACGCACACACACACACACACACACACACACACACACACACACAGACGCACACACACAGACGCACACACACACACACACACACACACACACACACACACACACACACAGACGCACACGCACTCACTCGCACACACACACACACACACACACACACACACACACACACACACACACACACACACACACACACACACACACAGACGCACACGTTTGTATTACTAGAATTGTGAGGACGTGAAATCATTTCAGGATGCCATTGAAAATAGCATCCTGAAAATCCAGCATTCAGAAAAAAAACTAAGTGGAATTCAGGTATAACTAATTCTTAATTCCGGTATAACTCTAACCCTGACACCTATAACCACTATTCTGTCTAAACCATCCATAACAGCACCTTCTCCTCCAAACAGCCAAGCTGACGGCTGATTGGTTGATACAGAGCAGGGGGTTGTTTGGCTTTGTTCTTTGTCATGCCGGCAATGTTCAGGTCAACTCATGGTAAGTTTATGTACATGGCCCAGGCTTCAAAATATGAGTTCAGTCTGCATCATTCTGTACCCAAAGGGTGTTATATTTTGTAAGACGTTTGTACTTTGCATATTTATCTTGGAAAGCCTGGTCAAATGAAAAACTCAGCCTATACTTCTAGAAGCAGGACCTCCTTGTGAGTTGTGACTGGCATCAACAAAAACAACATCAGGTGTATTGGGGATATGCTAACAAAGACATCACAGCTCACAAGAACTGAAACCCAGTTGTGTAAAGTAACTAAGTACATGTAATTAACTCCTGTACTTGAGTCATATGAGGTATTACTTTACTTGTGTTTCCAATACCTTTACTTCTACTCTGCAGGCAGTGTAGAAGTGTGTAAAAGTGCAAATATTGTACTTTTACTCCACTACATTTATTTTAAACCTTTAATTAGTTACTAGTTACTTTGTAGATTTTGTAGATTAATACAAAACATACATTATACACTTGTATACACCGATCTACAAGCTCACAATGCGTCATAATGTGAGCTTGTAGATCTGCCATTTTCAAAATATTTTTATACATGGCACATGAAATGAAATTTTTGAAACGGGGCATTTTGCATGTTGATTACTTTGTACTTTTGGTCATTTTTGATGCCAATACTTTTGTACTTTTATTTCGTAACTTTTTACGGAATTTCGGACTTGTAACAGAGTAATTATATTTTGCAGTATTGATAGTGTGAGTACTAATACATTTTCCACCACTGCCAAAGACATCACAAGGAATGAAACCATTATGGTAACACTATACAAATCCAGTATATTCTCACGCACGCACGCGTGCACACACACACACACACACACACACACACACACACACCCTACCGTTGGCTCGGTGCTGCAGTGTGTACTGGCCTTTGTAGAACTTGCAGGTCGAGTTGTTTCCTTTACAGACGCCACACGCATCCAGGGTGGCCTTGGATCCCAGCATCTGATCACAGCCTACTGCCTGCACACACGCACAGTCGCACACACACACACACACACACACACACACACACACACACACACACACACACACACACACACACACACACACACACACACACACACACACACACACACACACACAGTAAACACCTCTGCTACCCAGAGTTGGTTTATTCAACGACACAGAGCTTAATGTGTTTTCCACCTCTACTACTCTGTTACATAACTGTAACATAAACTAACATAAACAATGGTTTAATTGACAATTTATAGATACAGTAGACACACATGCAGAGTGATTCCCGTGGTGCGCCTGTGTTTTCATTCCTAATAACAACTCTAGAAGTTGTAATCGGAGTTGCCTACAGATTCATCTGCAGAGCTCTGAAATGAGGGAGGGCCTAGTGGAGAAAAGATCCAGTACAATGTAGTCAAGTCATTTTATGCTTGGCTGCAAGTGGGTGTCGCTCTCTGAAAATCTACAAGCTCACAACGCGTTGCTCACATTGTGAGCTTGTAGATCGTCTATGTTTGGCAGGCAGCTGAAAGCCAAATCATACATCACGGCCAGCCTTGTGATATTTAGTCAAGTAAAACTAAATACAGTATAAAACATTTCAGATGATTAAAATATGCAAAGACCAAATATGCCCTATGCAAAGACCAATTTAGGAAATAACAAGCAGGTACCACTTTAGTGGTCAACGTACTTACCTCACACACTCCTTCAATGCAGACGCCTCCTTTGTGTTCAGAGCAGGAGGTGCCATCTTTAACCTTACTAGACATGGCGAAGAAAAAGTCGAAGTCCTCTGCAATGCAGTACAGCTTACAGATGTCCTCATCTAGAGACACACACACACGCGCACACACACACACACACGCACGCACGCACACACACACACACACACACACACACACACACACACACACACACACACACACACACACACACACACACACACACACACACACACACACACACACACACACACACACACACACACAAATTTGCAAATTAAGATAGATGCCCAAATCGTATATTGTGGCTTAGGTTGGTTAAACAGAATGACAGTAAAGGTGACTTCGGTGAGACAAGCAGCAAAGCAGCACACAGAAAGTGCTGATCTCAACATTCACCTTTCTTCCATCCATCAACAAACTAAACATAACCCTGGGATGTCAGCCAACACTCTCTCTCTCCCTCTCCCTCTCCCTCTCTCTCCCTCTCTCTCTCTCTCCCCCCCCCCCCCCTCTCTCTCTCTCTCTCTCTCTCTCTCTCTCTCTCCCCCCCAATAGGTAAAAATCCTGGCCTGCGGGCTTCCTTTTCTAATGTATCCCTCTGTGTAAGAGCGTGCAGGTAGCTACATGCCCCTCAAATACACATTACCCTGACAGCTTATCCTAAAGTCTCCCTCCAACAAGGAGCAGAGTGATGTCTTCCTGCAGCTGTTTGGCTCTCTGCTCCCCTGGCTACTAAACCCAGGCTGGCACCACACAAACCCTGCAGTGTTGCCAAGTCTGACTTTAAGGTTGTTGTTTTTTTTTGCTTGTTTCTAACGTGAAATTGCTTATTCGTGCTTGCTTCATGTTGTTTAAACCATGTGGTTCTCACTTCATCATTCGACATTTTCATCCCAGAATGATTTTGTCTGCGGACCCCCATCTGAACATATTTAGTGTCAGGGACAAGATTTCTGTAGTTAAAATGTTTCAGGAGTGTGCGTGCGTGCGTGCGTGCGTGCATGCGTGCGTGCGTGCGTGCGTGCGTGCGTGCGTGCGTGCGTGCGTGTGAGAGCATGTATGCAAAATAGTTGCTTCTTTTGGGCTCTTTTTGCCTGGCCGCTTGTTTCTCTTGCAAAATCTGGCAACACTGCTGGCACCATAAAGACACATGATAATCAGATTGGGTTCAGCTGATGCTGCCTGGGATGCAGAACTGAGGCAAGAAAAAGCCTGTCCTGAACTACAATATGCAATTCAAATGTTTACTGTGTGAAAGTGAGTCGTGTAAACAGTGATGCGTTTAGTCACATGTCTTTGCTTGTGTGTTATGGTGGTTCGTGGAAACCTTTTATGGAACTGCTTGTTGTTAAAAAGACAGCTACACAAATGGGGACTGCCCATTACTTCGACTACGTGGCTTCGCGTGCAGTTTGGGATAGGGTTAATATTGCGGCGAGTCGGACCACGTGACCATGTCGGTATAATGAACCGTTGGAACTATGACACAGCACCACACAAATGTGATAGCATTTTCATCCACGGCATCCCTGAATTACAATGTTACTTTACACTGTATGCTTTTTGTTGTAATTGTTTTTCCAGATTTCAGGATTTAGAAGGCGTTTTTAGAATAAAAGGTTAGATTATTCACACTATGTGTGCACTTGTGTAATGTTGTGTCTCCCTCTGTTATGTATTTTGTTTTCCATTAATGTTTTGTGTGTGGCTACAGCAGGGGTGAAAGCCCAAGACAAATTTCCCTTGTGGACAATACATTTTACCTTGACCTTGATACCGTCCACCTTGTAGAGTGAGTGAGTGAGTGAGTGAGTGAGTGAGTGAGCTGAGTGAGCTGACTGACTGACTGACTGACTGACTGACTGACTGACTGACTGACTGACTGACTGACTGACCACAATGTAGGCCACCATGGTGGTCTGCGGCACCGTGGGGAAAAAAGTATTTGTTAAGAAGATTACTTGAACTTGTTATTGCTCGACAACTGTACTCTAATGTGAAGGGTTGTTTTAAATGTGCTTTATATATATATATATATATATATATATATATATATATATATATATATATATCTTGAAATGACCACACAAGTACATGATTTTGTTTGAGAAGTACGTGATGGTTGTACAGAAGTACAGTTTGTGACATACCATCCACTTTGGTGTAGGGTTTCCACTTGTAGTACCAGCCCCTGAAGGGTTTGCTGTTGTACTCGGCACACTGCTGCGACCTGAAGTCCACTGCTTCCGTGGGGCACGGTCTGGTGTTACACAGCTGGTTGAGACGGCTGGAGCCGGGGCAGAATCTACCGTTGTTCTGCGGCCTGGAGATGGAAGATGGAGATTGAGTCGTCCCCCTTATCACTTGTTTCCCAAACACTGGCTTGTGGCCCGCGTTTCCTAGTCTACAAGCTCAAACTGTGTTGTGAGCTTGTGGATTGACTATGTTTGGTGCATGACATTGATTGATTGATTGATTGATTGATTGATTGATTGATTGATTGATTGATTGATTGAAACCTTTATTTGTTCTCAAAAACAGCATTTTGCAATGCTGTCAAGATTACACACAGAAATCAACAATTAAGACACATACAAATATAAAACACATGGTAAACTAAACAAGACCATAACAGAAAACTAGTAAGTTAAAAACAGTTATATAGTGATGTAGGGAGATCTAAGAGCATGTTATTAAATTGTCTATAGGATATTGGGGCATACATTTTTTGCGCGGTTTGCTATGATGCTCCATGAAATTGGAGCATCATAGCAGAAAGCATTTTTTCCCAGTTCAGATTGAACAAAGACATGATTCCATGAAATACAGACTGAAATCAGTGGTGGCAACTGAGAACTTGAATCCATGTGACTCAGTACATGGATCGGACCGCACAGCAGATCAATCCTTCTCTCCTGCAGAGAGCTGGGAACGATGCAGATGGTTGAGCAGTCTGCACATTAGGATGACACATTTCACAGTCCTATTCCAAGTGTCGTTACTAAATGTATGTGCATATGTAATGCAATGTGCACAGACATGCCAAAATGAACATGAATGGAATGAAGCAAATGAACATAACTTACAATGGGCATATCACTTACCTCCAGTGGTATAAAGTATAACTAAGTCCATTTACTGTCTGAGTGATTATGGTAAAACACAGATCTGGACCCGTACGTTTCTTGGGGAATCAGGGGACCCGTGAAGAGCTCTAGCACAAACTCCCTGTTGCACTTAGAACTGCAGACTCACTCCAAATTTTCCGCCGCGATCTGAAGACTCACCTCTTCAGACTCAACCTCACCCCTTAGCACTTAACCTAGATATGTACAATATGACAATTGCAGATGTGTATGACCAAGACCATGCAGACAAATGTGTAGTTGTAGTAAGTAGTTAGTAGTTCTTAGTAAAGCTCAATTCAAGGTGTCAACGTGTTAAGTCTGCTCTCTTCAGAGATCCTGCCAGGCTTTGCCAGAGACAGATGACCTGGGCCTGGGGTGTCATTGGTCCTATACATCCTATTAGGACAGAGACAGATGACCTGGGCCTGGGGTGTCATTGGTCCTATACATCCTATTAAGACAGAGACAGATGACCTGGGCCTGGGGTGTCATTGGTCCTATACATCCTATTAGGACAGAGACAGATGACCTGGGCCTGGGGTGTCATTGGTCCTATACATCCTATTAGGACAGAGACAGATGACCTGGGCCTGGGGTGTCATTGGTCCTATACATCCTATTAGGACAGAGACAGATGACCTGGGCCTGGGGTGTCATTGGTCCTATACATCCTATTAGGACAGAGACAGATGACCTGGGCCTGGGGTGTCATTGGTCCTATACATCCTATTAGGACAGAGACAGATGACCTGGGCCTGGGGTGTCATTGGTCCTATACATCCTATTAGGACAGAGACAGATGACCTGGGCCTGGGGTGTCATTGGTCCTATACATCCTATTAGGACAGAGACAGATGACCTGGGCCTGGGGTGTCATTGGTCCTATACATCCTATTAGGACAGAGACAGATGACCTGGGCCTGGGGTGTCATTGGTCCTATACATCCTATTAGGACAGAGACAGATGACCTGGGCCTGGGGTGTCATTGGTCCTATACATCCTATTAGGACAGAGACAGATGACCTGGGCCTGGGGTGTCATTGGTCCTATACATCCTATTAGGACAGAGACAGATGACCTGGGCCTGGGGTGTCATTGGTCCTATACATCCTATTAGGACAGATACAGATGACCTGGGCCTGGGGTGTCATTGGTCCTATACATCCTATTAGGACAGAGACGGTCCATATGGTAGACTGCTTAAGATAGGCCCTCCGTCACTTCACTATGACAGGGTCCTTTCCTGTGTGCCACAACACAGAGCAGAACAACTATGTCCTATAAACAAATATATATTTGTGCCAACCGAGTGCCACAAATATGATTATTCCCTATTCATCCCCATTCACAGAAAGTAGCCAATCTATGAGCTTGCAGATCGGCTATTTTCGGCGAAAGGATTTGGTGTAGAGGGAAAATAAATAGAGCAGACCAACTCCAAATTCAAAGGTCAAGTATTGAGGGTTGGGTTTAAGTGGTTAAATGGCTGACAATACACATAAACATGAACCCAAGATATTAATATACAACAAAACAAAAACCATGACACACAACACTGATGGTGTTGTTAAACTCCACGAAGCCATGCAACACAATTTGATATCATATGTAGCGGCCTGGCGGGGGTCGCTGCTTCATCTTTGTCTCAGATAATGGGTCCTTTGTCTGAAAAACGTTGAAGACCCCTGCTCTATTGTGTTCTGTTCTGTTCTCTCACGACATCACTCTTCATTTGTCGTCAGCTTATAACGCCATGTCTAAATCCAAAACAAGACAGAGATCTTGTTTAAATGGCTCTCTCCCCCTTTGTCTAGCACTCCCCTGTGTAACGCTCTAGTTTCTCCTGCTCCCTGGGTGTCCCGGGGGTCGAGTAAATCTGCCCGGCGACAGAGGTTTGAGGGCCAGAGGTCAACGTGTCCCGTCTAGTCTAGCGTTCCACTTCCTTCAGTCACCTGTTCTCCATTCCTCTCTACCTCTCCACGCACGCACGCACGCACGCACGCACGCACGCACGCACGCACGCACGCACGTTTGTATTGCTATACTTCAACATCAACATTTCACGAGCATTAAAAGTAGCCGGAAATAGCCACACGTGAGTTTGTCGATCGGCAATTTTCCGGTGTGTGACATTGTGGCACGGCAGGGAACACTCTAACCCCCTAAACCTAACCTCTAAATGCCTATAGTCTCTGGAGATAGATTGTTGACTCACGTCAACTAAAAGAGGGCGCTGTTTTTCCTTTGTTTTGCCAATATGTTCCCAGATTGCTAAATCACTAACCCCAAACCCTAAACCTGCTTAATCCCAAACCTAACCCCAAACCGGTCAAGAAAACAGTCCTCACAATGTCTATTTTTCAAAATGCTGTAGCCCTATGAAGAATAGTGATTTTCTTCTCTTTTTTTTAAGAAAGAAAATCGAATATGTTTTTTAAGTAGCAAATGAAATGCTTGTAGATCAGCTATTTTCAAAAGATTTGTAGGCTATACATTTCAAAATATGAAATATGAAATATTTCATATTTTCATTACTGCATAATGAGTACTTTTACTTTTGGTAGGCTACTTTAAGTACATTTTGATGGCAATTCCTTTGTACGTTGTACTCAGTATTTCTATATTTCAGTATTGGTAGTATTTTTTCCACCACTGGAGATACAAGGTTTCTGCCGACACACACACACACACACACACACACACACACACACACACACACACACACACACACACACACACACACACACACACACACACACACACACACACACACACACACACACACACACACACACACACGCACGCGCTGAGGGCTTCACCCCAATAAAGAGTCTTTACGAGCGTGCTGGAGAGAGGTCAGGGAGCTATCTGATCATCTGGGGCTGTAACCCCTCCTCAAATTAACTGGACGACAAAAATCTCTCCCCACTCCACAAAACCAGGTCAAGACGTTGAACCTTAATCTCCCAGGTCTTGTTTGGAAGGATTAGGTTGACTGCGTTTGATCCGGCAGGTGGTCCACAGGGAGATTGGGGGAGGGGGGGCTGGAGTCTAGCCGTGTGCGTGCGTGCGTGCGTGCGTGCGTGCGTGCGTGCGTGCGTGCGTGCGTGCATGCGTGTATAGGGGGGTCTGAATTCCAGTTCTTTACTTAACTACTTGAACCCTGCATATCCTCATTTTGGGCATGTCACTATAGGCAAAAATGTAAAACAAGATATCGTTTTCATAAAATGAATGCCCTACCTACTTGATCATACTACAGTGTCACACAAAAGCATCAAAAGTGACAGATCTGCAAGCTCAAAATGTGTCAAGAAGCGATGCGTTTTGAAAGCTTATACACTTTTTTACTGACTGTTTTGGAAATATGGGGTTTCCACCCGACAGAGATAATTATTTTTCTACAAATAGATTGCCATATTTCTAAATCA
>NC_136808.1:39574198-39576698 GCF_951216825.1 Electrona antarctica | reverse complement strand
GCCAATATACACAGTATTATTTTTTCTGATGCTGTTGGCACTCGATCTGCTTGCACTGAGGGTGACAGCTGTAAGTGGCCGCCTGTATGTGTGCAGTGTCCTCAGCCTATCAGAATTCTTGTCAAAAGTTGACTAAAAGTGACTTAGGCAGAAAGTGATTTTGGAATGTAACAAGCATTCTGAGGACATACTGTAGGCAATAAGGCACAATTAGGCAGCAGTGTTAGGAGAGTATAGAGTTAGGCAGAAATGTCAATTTGATCGAAAAATTACGTAGGCAATTATGCTAAAGATATGTTAATGCTGCGTTCATGCTGACAGAATGAACTTGAAGCTGGGCTGAATGACTGCAGAATCAATGCGGGAACATCTGACCAATTGCAGTAGCTGAACTAAATTAGTTCAGGTATAGTTAAAACACCTCAGAGGTACCGGACACCTGGCAAACATTCTGATACCGCCCGCCCCCAATCTCTGAATGACATCATATTGGAGTCTGGACCCAGCCCAACCCAAGACACGTTGGCTGTTCGGCTGTAGTATGCACTTGGCTTTATAGGATCCATTAGGTTCTGGTTCCATTTGCACACCTTTAGGCCCCTTTTCCACCAGGGGTGAAACGGTTCAGTTCTTTTTTCCTAATATTGAACCAGTTCAAGTGAAAATTAAAATGAATTCCCTAAAAGTTGGTTCAGAACTGGAACAAAGAAATGGCTGCCGGTTCCGTAAAATAATCCAGAATGGAACCAGTTCTAGAACCAAAGTTATTTTGGTGGAAAAGGGGCCTCTGAGTTATTGAGGGTTTTATTGTCTTGTATGAACACTAGACTATGCATGTTTTCAACCCCTCCCCTTCCAATATGATGTCATACATTAAGTAATTACATCCACTCAAATTTGTCAACGATTAACAGCTTCTACCCTGCAGGCTACAGTATGTTCATCTGAGGACGTCATTGCTACCCTGGCACCTGTTGTCTTTATTCCACTCAACTCATTGAGACATCAAACGATTACAGATTATTTTGTACAAGTTGCTTCTAGTTTGTGCGGTGGCCCCTGCCAGCGCAGCTGGAGTAATCTTACTTCAGCATCAAAATCTACAAAGATATATAAATCTTATCTCAACGGAAACATAAATACGTAAATACAATTAAACTATAGCATGGTGTGGCCCGTGGCAAAATACTGTTGCTGTCTAGGTGAAACATGTAGTTCATTTTTATCATTTAAAAAAACAAATTAAAGTAGACAATCTGTGCATTGTGAGCCTGTAAATCTGCTATGTTCACTACACACTACAAAACATACAATTTTGACTGCAACAATATGTTATTCACTTATAAATTATTATTACACAGGATGAAGTATACTTATCCCAGTGTGTGTTCATCATTTTAAATTGGGACATATTTATTTATGTCACTCAATACAGATTTATAAAGCTGTAAAAAAGGAGCTTCAAAGAGAAGAGCTTTAACCCTCCCGGGAGTGAAGAGTTATTATGGAGGACCCCGAGTGGAACGTTATTTATAGACTTTATCATTCAACAAATAAGGGGGGTCCCGTGTAATATATCGTCCTGGGGCCCTGAATTCCCAGAAGTGAGACTCCTTCCTCAAGCCCAGCATAGCACAAATCATGAGAAACACATGCAAATTGTGCTTATATTCCCAGACTATAATAATAATAATAATAATAATAATAATAATAATAATAATAATAATAATAATAATAATAATAATAATAATAATAATAATAATAATAATAATAATGTTTGTATGCATTATTTAATTGCTTAAAGCCTCACTATATAACGAATGAATGAATAAAACCTAATTTTGTCCCATAGCTATGGTAGAGTATTCTATTACAATATAACTGGGGGTGGTTGTATTTGGTATCATTGCTCTTCTATCGAGACATTTAAATCGTGTCAAAAGTCATGTATCACCTAGACACAGGATCTGACACGAAGTTTGACCCGATGTTCAAGATTCAGTTTATCCCCTGAGCAAGCAGGTCGGCTCTCAATGGTAAAGGGTAGAATAATATGTATTCTAATATAATGCCTGTGATATGATATGAAGGTTTCCAGCCTGATTCGCTTCGTTCTGTGATTTGTTTGGCACTTTAGTTTTCACACAAAACTGAGAATCGACCCGATCGAGGCTTCTGATTGGTCTGTGGTGCAGTTGGGTAAAAAAAAACATGCAGTTTGACGTCATATCAATGCGCCACTACTGTTCGTCCCCTTATCATTCAATAAACTCACCCCACACAGTCGTCAGTTTTTTTGTAATACTGAATCTGACATGTTGGAAGTGAATCAAACTAATGTTTACTTTTTACCATAGGTTCTACTCTCAAGTCTCGAACTGGCGCTGTCTGATGATGTATCAGCAACAACGTCGCTATACGTAGCAGGTGACGTTGTGAAATACGAGTCAAACAGGAGGATGGCCAGACTGAGTAGTGAAGTGACGAAACAAATCACGGA
>NC_136808.1:39439198-39571698 GCF_951216825.1 Electrona antarctica | reverse complement strand
GGACACTCTAACCATAACGCCACAAAGCTGTTTGTGACTCGCCGCTGAGTGTCTATTCACCCTTGAGCTATGTGCATTTGCCATGTTGCCATGTCTGCTTATTATAAGCGCCTTTGGGCTTGTTTTTCTGTAAAGTCGCTCGTAAATCTTGGTAGTTGTGGGTTGTGTTTTCTTGGGTGTAGTTGCTTATTTGGGCTTACTGTTTAATGTTGTTTAAACCAGTGGTGGTTCTCAAACATGTTCACGTCAAGGACGCACAGATTAATATGTACTGTATTTGTCTGCGGATCCCCGTCTGGCACCCCCATAAAAGATGTGTGTATGTGTAAAATATGTGTAACATTTTTCATATTTCCTTCAAGATTTCTTTGCGTTGCAGCATGAGCTTGTCGATCGGCTATTTTCAAATAGTCGTGTGTGTGCTCATGTGGCCTAGTTGCTTCTTTTGGGATTGTTTTCATGAACCTGACCGCTTTGTGTCTCTTGCCAAATCTGGTTGCCGAGAGTTGAAAAATGTTCTGCTTTGGGCAGACGGCTGCACTCTTCACTGTCATCATTGAGAAACCGCTCCCCCCTCAAGCACTCCCACATGAGCGCTTTAAGAAGAATGCCTTGCACTTTCAGCTGGGGAAAAATAAACACTTTGGTGGACGCACGGCCGTATAGAAACACTCTTCAATGTTGCCATGTTCGCTTATAATAAGCGAGTTTGGCTTGTGTTCCTGCAAAGCCACTTGTAAATATAGGGGTTGCATTATTCTTTCCTTTTTTTTTTGCTTCTTTCCAAGGTTTAGTTGCTTATTTGGGCTTGCTTCAGTGTAACCACTTCAATCCTATATACTATTTTCCAAACATCTTAAAAAAGGGCACAAAGTATTACCACAGGGGGAACCGTGGCTCAAATACATATTCATTCGGGGGTCCTTGACAATGGACAAAAGTTTGATTAGTCACTTGTCTTTGGGCTTGTTCTCAAAGACCTTGGTTGCTTGTTTATCTGACAAAACCTGGCAACACTGGCACACGTAGAAACAAGCCAGAGAATAGAGACGTCATCAAACAGAGTGGATGGACTCACCGGCTCCTCGTCCAGCAGCAACAGGCTGACCACCACAATGTTGATGTCCGTCCCAATGGTGCCGTCTTTGAACAGACTAGATACCTGCATCAAAATACACACTGATGAATGACTTTACAAGACATGACAGGACACTTTATCATCTAAATCATGTGTGTGCATGTGTGCTTGCATGCATGCATGTAGCCTGGAAACCAGACGAATCTGCCACAAAAAGAGCATGCCCTGCTCACCCCAGAGTTTTAGGTGACCAATCAGAGCCCACTATTCAAAGCGGGACCTTTTTATTTTTTTATTTTTTTGCAGTGACATTTGATTCTCTTTGTAACCGCCCCTTGGAAATGAATCTTACACTGAAGTTCAAGACTAATATCTACACAGAGCTAATTTATACATTTGACAACTTGTGAAATGGGACATTCTGCAAAATGAGTACGTTCTACTTTTGGTACTCTAAAAGCAGTTTTACTCGTGTACATTTGAATTCCGGACTTTTACTAATTTAGTAAAGGTCTGCATTGCAGTATTGATACTTTTACTTTTGGAGTACTTTTTCCACCACTGTCCCTCTCTCTCTCTCTGCCATAATGGTCTCACCATGTTCATGACGGTGAGGATGTAGGTGGTGACGTTGTCCTTGCCGTGCTTCTCCACCATCCTCCTGTCCGCCACCACCAGTGTCTCCACGTTCAGCCCGCCCACCCGGTTGGAGTTGATGGGCGACCGGCGAGCCCTGCCCTGCTGTTGTCCTTCCGGCTCGAACTCGTCGGGCATGACGAAGCGGTCGGCGTCGGCAGGAGGAGGTTTGGGAGCATCTGTGCAGGGTGGGGAAGGGGGGTGGGGGGGGGGGGGTGCGAGACAAGCTTGAGACGGTGCGCAACGGCCTGTGAGAGTGTCGACAGGACCATGCTGCTTTCTAGCAGCTAGAGATAATGGTCTGCTGTTTTCCACTACACTGCTTCACTGCATCGGGAGCCATGGATTTATGGGTCCCTTTATTTTATTGTTTCCTACATTTTGGTTTTAAATAATTATAATGAATTATTATTATTTCAAAACATTTTCAAAAAATATCCCCCCAAGAAAAGCTAAAAATGTCATGAATTAAAAATTCATTAAATTATTTCTTTCCATCATTTCTCATGAAGAAATCGAAGCGACACGTTGTAGATCTGCGATTTACACTAGTTGGGGTAGAGGTAGTGGTAGAGGTAGTGGATCTGACTGTTGAACAACATTATTTACAACAAAGTGACCTTCAGCAGCAACAACAACAACACCCCATGTCCAAAATGCCACCATGTTAGAAGAAATGATATTGATCATGTATGCACAAAGTAGCACTAATAAGAACATCATGTGAAAGAAAGGCCCAAAGCTACACAAACAAGCAGGGTTGGATTCGCCGGTGGGATGGATGGGGAGGGGACAGCCATGCCTCTGCTTTTGATATCCCCCTGCTGGGCATTGATATAGCAACATAAGCTTTTTAGCAAACTGTTTTTAGAAGGGACTTAATGGGTTAAATGCATGCATTTCCTTTTGGGAAATGTAGACTGTCTGATATGTTGTGTCAGCAAAGCTTGCGGAATCATCAGGGATCCAATCCCTCCCAAGAACAGACTGTTTGGGATGGCTATACGCAGTCTCAGAGCCACTGGCAACAGACTGCTAAAAAGCTTCTTTCCTCGTACACTATTTTCGTCCATGCTACAACCCTTATTCCTAAACTACTTTGCCTTTTTTTACTATTGTGAAAAACATCTTTCAGCTTGTAGATATGGCTATTTTAACTATTCAAACATGGTTTTTTTTTATAGTAAAAAAGGCAAAGTAGTTTAGGTATAAGGGGACGAAAATAGAGCCCAATGGGTTCTTAAAGTAGCCTACAAAGTAAGAAGGGTCCCTTACATACATTGCTTGCGGCGACCACAGAAGTGTTGCCTCTGTAGCTTTCCGTGTTGGTAGTCATGGTGACGCTGATGATGATGCTGATGTAGATAGGGGTTGCCAGGTTTGGCCACGCTGTGCAGAGACGGGTTGCCAGGTCCACCGTGGATTGTGTGTTCGGCGGAGCGCTTGTAGACGACGTGCGGGTGATGACCACCGGGGGCGCTGTAGTTGTGCTGGGCAGCCAGGAGGTGGGGCAGCGGAGCGATGAAGTACTCCTCATCTGATACGCGAATCAGACCTGACTGCAAAAAGTACATGCACGCACACACACACACACACACACACACACACACACACACACACACACACACACACACACACACACACACACACACACACACACACACACACACACACACACACACACACACACAGCATTAACAAGAGCTTGGGAGTTGTGAATAAATAAGAAGTACATGATTGGATCCATCGGAACACATGTGGACATGTGGCTCTTTTTTCCATTGCATGACAACAGTTTAGGAGATAACTACACAAAACACAAATTTCATAATTTCACTGTATAGAAATATAATAAATTAACTATTGAACATTTTAAAGTCCTGAATCCTACATCTATCAAACTCCTCCATTGGTACAACAACCCTGACAGTCTCTTCTGATTTAAGGTACATGAACTACAGCACAAAGTCAAATCCTTCACACAGGACATGGACAGGCGGCAACTTGCCTCACATCTTGCCGTCACCGCCAACCCGAGCAGAGAGCCAACGGCATCAGAAATAACAAATATTGGCAGCCATCTTTGTTTATATAGTATACTAGTATAGCAATGAGCTGAGCTTTGCTCATAATATGAAGAACATGCCATGCCAACGATTGCTCACCCAATGTACTTTGTATTGTGGCAACTTCAAACAACACGACCACTTAAACCAACAACTCAATAGCTATTGTGAACGATGAAAACGGGACCGCCAAATATTCTTTCCACGATTCTCCTAATAATCATATTCTTTGAGTCACACATCCGACTATTTGCAGGATCAATATATAGATCACCTACAGGAAATACGTTGCCTGCGACCATGGGACCCGTCTTGGAATGTGTCTATATCCAGCTTTTGGTGTGTGTGCACAAACTTTGTACACAAACATTAAATTCCCATTGACAATGAATGGAGAATTTATGTCATAGTGTCTGAGCAAATAGACATAGTGTCTATTTTACGTCATGATGATGTACGATGAAGAGCGCCCCTCACTTCACACGGGTGTGATTTTTATTTAATTAATATTTGAAACATTTCAGAAAATCTAGTTCAGGAATTAGAAGTTTTTAGAATCGGCCAGTCCTAAATGGGTAAAAATGTAATGTTGTTGTTAGTAGGAATAAAAACAAGCACCTGGGAGGAAGTGGACTAAGAAAGGGCAGGAGCCAACCCCAAGTTCCTGTTTAACACAAAAAGAAAAAACTAAGAAACCTCCTATGTCGAGCTTCTGTTGTGTGTAACCCAAAATTTGTCCTAAAACAACAAACATTAAGGGCTTGATCGTATGCCATTCTTTATCCGCAAGTAATACACATTTTCTGTGAATTACGCATTTAGGAGCTTCCACTGTGCGTAAACGTTATCTTGCGGCCACACAACCCACTATTCATTTTGCCGACACCTATATTTGCGGGTGGAGGTGTGTCTGTAGGCGTGTTTTCCCTATATATGCTATCTTATGCACACAGGTCTAGGACAACGGAAAGTGCCTCTTCAAACCACCCATAATACGAATCCGTTTGATAAAAGAATGCGCTCCTCAGATGGTGCGACCTGAGTTGGAGCTGCCTCGGCTTGACGCATGCATGTTGCAAAACACTCACAGCTCAGAGGTCTTAATTCTCCACAAATCTGTGATTGTAATTTCCATATAATCAGCACAGAGTGTCACAACTTGGCTGCGTTGGTCGCGGAGTGGATGGCAGATACTGGACACACAAAACAACCCTCTGTATCTGATATAAATGTATTCCAAGGCAGCAGGCATTGCTCTTCCACAAGGCAAGATCCGGGGCATAATGGATTATGGATAATAGATCTCTTAACGGGAATGGCACCTGGCACACTGATTGGTTTAAGTTGCGTAACGACCAAACCACACCTATGCATAATGTAATGGGTAGCGGAGGTGTTTTAAGGATTTAGGTGGTGGCACAAGATAGCATTTTTTACGGGGGAACGTCCCTTACACAATACTGAATCCCAAAATGAAGGAGATATGGCTCCTGGCGCGAGATGGAGCCCAAGATGCCATTGACAATGAATGGACAATTTTGAGTGTTTGTGTAAACACAAACATTGCGTAACACAAACATTGAAGATGAAGGTGAGGACGCAAATTATGATTGGCCAGAATGATATGATGTATGATGATGTACGATGATAAGAGCGCCCCTCACTTCAAACAGGTGTGATCATTTCTTTTTACCGAATAGCTTCCTTGATTGACCCATTGTCTAACTCTGAGCGTGTACAGAAAAGTAACCCAATGGACCCTTAACAGAACCATTTGCACACAAGATTAAATTAACACTGATGAGTGATTTTACCTGTGCAGACATGTTGGAACACACATAAACCCAATTCCTTCTTTTGCTGCTTCTGGCAGCTCAACTGAGAACAGGGTTAAATTGTCTTCTTCCCCAACAGGGAAGCAGCGACTTCATAGTAGAACACCGACACAGCATTATAATCAGTCCACTTCCCTGCAACAAGCCCTGAGAGACTGGTTGCTGAGGCAGCTTTCCTCCCCGGCCCTAACCAAAAGGACCAGCACAAAGTTTATGTCAGAATCCACCCCAACAAATCCCATGTATTTCTTTAACCAGTACATTAACCAGTTAGGCTCTGACTATGAAAGAACTCATTGCGCTCCGAGCGAACCCGGATAGCAGGCCTGACAACCCGGATAATCTCTCTACTGCCAAGGGCCATCTCGGTTTAATTCCTGCTTGGACATAATCTCAGCTGGTCTTGATCCAGGGTTAGACAACCAGTCGAGCCTTAGGTATTTATAGTTATAGTGACGTACGTATGACCCTTCATCATTGGAGCAAGGACTGATATCAAAAATTGTTGCACATAAATGGGCCTCCTGGTGGCACACGAAAAGGCAGAATTGAAAAATGCAGGCCAGACGTTTTTCCTTGGGCTGTAGGGAGTGTGCAAACAAAGTTTTACACAGATCGGTATATGTAAAGACGCAACTGGGCCTGTTATAGCACCACCATCAGGCTGATTTGAACAATGTTAAGTGGCATTTCTTCCTCAACCTAGTGGGAATATGCGTGCACAGTTTCACCGCAATCGGACACTGCGTTGATGATTTGCGGCATTTTGCACAAAACAGGCCACTCCTGAAAACTTTGGAAGCCAATCTTAGCCAATCAGGATGGAATATGAGAAATGAAACAAACCCGTCGTGATCACTTGACTATAGAGATCATGTGTACCGAATACCGATGTGCGTGAAATTTGGATAAAAGCTGAAGGAGTAATATAAAAAATGTGTTTTACATATGTCGGCCTCCTGGTGGAGATGTGATAAATTCCAGGCAAAGGTTTTTCCTTGGTATCTAGGGAGTGTGCATACAAGGTTTTACACAGATCGGAGACAGACAGAGACGGAAGGACAGACAGACAGACAGACGGACGGACGGACGGACGGACGGACGGACGGGCGGACGGACGGACGGACAGACAGACAGACAGACAGACAGACAGACAGACAGACAGACAGACAGACAAATCAACAAACAAATCATCCTGGCTGTTTCTCATATTGACTGTATCAAATATGACTGACTGACTGTCGTAAACGATACAGAGACACCTCCCAGACAATATTGCAGAGACAGTTTGTTTATTTTTGGACCACAATTCTCATATGAGTCGATTTTGACCCCATGTTATAGAGAAAAACTTGTTATAGAGAAGCAAACCCCTTGGAACCAGGGGATGAGCGAGTGACATCAGGACTTTGGCGCTCTATATTAGTCTTGTCTGATTTGCTTTTGTGTGTGTGTGTGTGTGTGTGTGTGTGTGTGTGTGTGTGTGTGTGTGTGTGTGTGTGTGTGTGTGTGTGTGTGTGTGTGTGTGCGTGCGTGCGTGCGTGCGTGCGTGCGTGCGTGCGTGCGTGCGTGCGTGCGTGCGTGCGTGCGTGCGTGGCTGCATGCGTGTGTGTGAGTGTTTTTATGGATGTGACAGTTCACTGCTTGACATAACTGTAGCATGCAAACCTAATTTATAGTAGGACAATAAAGCTCATGAATATTATAAATATCAGGTCAGCGTATTTTTGAAGTCTGATCCGGGATAAACACAGTTGGCAGCGTTCGTTGGCAGGTGGGAAGCCAGCGGGGGTTGTGTGAACTTGTGAACCACTTGTTGCCCCTTCAGTGGGGAAGTGGGGATGATATTGTGCCCCTTCCTGCATGCACGGATCAAAGCTAAAATAAATCTCACAACTGCAATTTATGAAACAGCATTTCAAAAAGCGGTGGGTACCTCTATGGTCTACTGGCAATGTGCATGCAATGTTTGGCGCCGATTGGTCCAGGGGTTTGAGGGATTAGCTCCAGACAGCGAACACACAGACAGAAAGACACACAAACCGACATCACAGACACACAAACAAACACAGACAGACAGATACACACAGACCCTCTCATAGACGGCTAGCCTCTTACAGAGACATGCAGTGAAAAGGACATGTGCTCATACCTCGAATGGAGCCGGAATTCAATACTTAACTTCACTCCACACAGGGTCAAATGAGGTGTTCATTTCTATTCACCACACTCTCCCTTTTGCTTCTGTGAGTGTTATTGTACAGAGGCCAAGCTGTTCAACAGGCTATCTCAACAAACAGAGGCAAACGGGGGAAAGATGTAGGGGTAAAGTGTCCTTTTGCCCCCCAAGCATTTTTGCAGCCTGATCTCACGCCGAAGCCATCACAAAGTGACATTTGTCCCACGCGGCCACGCCAGATATACGTCTTTATTTAATTTTTTTAAGGAAAAATGTAAATGTGTTATACCGGCAGGAGAAGACTCACAAGTAGTCAGAATTCAACACTTAATCCAAAGCCAGGAATACTTAAATATTGGACATTTAGTCTGGAATGTGGACCGTGCGGACCACGCAGACACCAGTAAACCGGAATAATTACTTACAAAAATGATACGCAGAGTTCCCCAAGGCTCCGTTCCAGGGCCTCTTCTGTTCAAAATCCACATGCTCCCACTGGCTCATACTCATGGAAAACAAACTAAATATGCAACCGTAATTATGCAGATGACACAGACATTACAAAACCATATCACCATGCAAGGGACTACAGTCCAATACAAGCATACTGTAGATGTAAATGTATTGAACAAATCAACGATTGGATGTGCCACAAGTTTCATATTTTCTATATATATTTTTATGAATACCCAAATTGTGTAGCTACTTTGCCCTCAGTGAGTTTGCCTCTTTTTATAACTGTCACTGTCAGTGTTCAATAATGGACTGTACTGTGTTTATTGTGGAATGATGATTTGTTGCTGAACTTCACATTTCAACAACGATGAGTATGACACAAAAGCATTATCACTCAAAACGCTGGTAGACGTACCCTTCTTTCTTTGCTTACTGTTCTGGATATTGTCTACATCAGATGTTTTCAGAGCAGGGCTTTACATTTTAATTCAATTCATACGATTATTCTGCCAGTTTAACCAAACTGGCGTCCATATTTTGCAAAAATAGCTGACCTATAAGTATAATATCAAAAACATTCTACAGCTAAAATAGCCTGTCAGTTAAGCTCACAGTCACAACGCGTCGTGACTAACCCAAAACCTGACACACAAAATGCTTTAGTTCTACATGCATTGCCTACGGCGGTCGTCCTGGAGGATTGAGCTGGATGTTTTTCGCAGTGCAAGTCTATTTGCAGCCTTACTAAGATAAACAATGACCTCTGCTTCCCCACACAGTACATGTGTGAAAAACACTGCAGCCAATTGGAAGCAGTCTATTAAGACAGTGGTTCTCAACCTGTGGGTTGAGAGACTCGGGACCCCCAGGAGGGTCCCCACACGATTTTGGGGGAGTCCCCAGATGACAGTGAAGTGACAATTAAATGACTTTTAAGACCTTTTTAACACGTCAAAAGACAATAAAGAAAAAAGTAAAGGATGTAAAGAAAAAGTCCATTACTGCATAAAAACAAAATTGAATGCCTCAACTCCTACAATTCTAAGATCTTGTCATGGTGGGGGTCCCCTGTTTTTTGCGGGTCAAAGCTTGAGGTTGAGAACCACTGTACCACGTTTAAGACACATGTTGACATTAATTTGTGTGCGTGCGTGCGTGCGTGCGTGCGTGCGTGCGTGCGTGCGTGCGTGCGTGCGTGCGTGCGTGCGTGCATTCGACACACACGTTCCACACCCCCACAGGGAGTGTAGTGCCAGGTATCGAGTCGGTCAGACCCACGGTTCTCCAGAACCACCACAAAAGGCTCTGGTCAGGCTCTGCCAGTGGGCCTAATGAGGCCAACTCCTTTCACCTGGGCCAGGCTCTGCCAGTGGGCCTAATGAGGCCAACTCCTTTCACCTGTGCAATTTCCAGCCTCTGCCTCCGCCAATTGAGGCTCAACCAATCAGGCTCTGCCAGTGGGCCGAGTTGAACGCCAAGTACACTTTTCAATTTGCAGTCTTCACACACACAGGCACACAGGCACATACACAGATCTCCATGTGGGACACCGGCTGACAGTTAAAACGGGTGCTATGACAACGTATATAATTAGGTTCCCAAATTACATCGTTCCCAAGTAGGCCGGTGGCCGACTCCGCCGGCACGCACAGGTCTAGTTACATGTAATATGTTGTATGTGATAACTATAAGATTCTGCGTTGCTGATGAGGTCGACTACAGTGTTTTACCACCAGGGTTGAACTGCCAGAGGCTCCTTCCTCTAGTGTTTTCAGATTTTGAAAACTAGAAAAAAAAACAGGCTATAGGAGCGTTTTGGGAAAAATGTCAAGTGGCATTTCTTCCTCAGTTTCACCGCAATGGGAGGCTGTGTTAATGATTTGCGGCATTTTGTACAAAACGGGGCACTCATGAAAACTTTGGAAGCCAAATAAAAAATGTGTTTATAAGTCGGCCTCCTGGTGGCGCTATAAAGAGCAGATGTGAAAAATGCAGGTCAAAGGTTTTTCCTTGACCTCTGGGAGTGTGCATCACAGATCGGTGCAGTTACAGGTATAAACACGAATGGGCCAGTTATAGCGCCACCATGAGGCTGATGTGAAAATGTTCAAGTGGCATTTCTTCCTCTGCCTAGTGGGGATGTGTGTGCAAAATGTCCCTTAAATTGCACTCTGCGTTCATGATTTGAGGCATTTTGTTCAAAACTGACCAATCCTGCAAACTTTGGAAGGCAATATAGCCAATGGGGATGGAAAATGGGGAACTGAACAGGTCCGTGTTGATCACATGACTATAGAGTAGTGTATACCGATTAGGTGATGTATGGATTACGAGTAATATAAAGAAAATGTGTTTAGCAAAAATCTGCCTTATGTTGGCGTTATAACAGGCCATTGTGGAAAAATTGTCGTTGGCATCCAGGGAGTGTGTGTGCAGTTTGGCATCGCCCGGGTCAACGGTGCCAGCACGGACACACGGACAGAGTGCAAAACATACTCTTTCCATGCCTTCGGCCTGGTGGAGACAATAAGATACTATAGAGCTCACACTTTATTGTCTAATGTTGTTTCCGAGCAGTGTTTCTCAAACATGTTCATGTTAAGGACCTCCGAGATTGCTTCGTTGGACATACCGGTTGTATAATAAGCAGACATGGCAACCCTGCCGCCCACCCTCATGAGATGAAGTGTTTTGAGATAAAAGCACATCGTATACACACAGACATGCTGATAGTCAGATATGTGATCTGGTATAATGATGTGTACAATGAAAGGAAGGGCTGGCTGGATAGAGTTTCACATGCAGACAGTCACCCAGACGCCCCTGCCAGCTGCTCATTGATAAGCACACCTTGAGTTAGGGCCTCACATTAACACTTGTAAGACTTAGCAAGATTAAAGGTATGTACGTTGTTAGCTAAACACCACTTCACCTTTCTACCGTACTTACATGCGCGCACACACACGCGCGCGCACACACACAACTCACACTTGTACTGATAACCTACTTAAGCATAAACACCCATTCGTCGCTGTCGTATTCGACGCATTCACCATGCTTTTTGAGCTTGCAGATTGATCTCTTGCTCTCTCTCTCTCTCTCTCTCTCTCTCTCTCTCTCTCTCTCTCTCTCTCTCCCTCAATAAAACAAAAATACATTCAATTACAATTAAAAACGCCTTCTAGAATAAAGAAATGTGTAAACAGAAAAACTGCTTTTGCTGTGCTTCTTTTTCCTCATTTGCACTCTTACACATATGCTCACGCACGCGCGCGCGCACAAACACACACACACACACACACACACACACACACACACACACACACACACACACACACACACACACACACACACACACACACAAGCGTGCACGCACACGCACGCACGCACGCACGCGCAGATGGCCGGTCAAACCATATACCGCCAGTCGAACTCCTATTTTCTCCATGGGAATGAGCGTGGACTTTCCCTCATCATGTTCTCTCTCTGCTAACAGCCTGTGATGTGGCTCTTTCAGCCCCACAGCACCACATGCATGCATGCCTTCCTTCCAGCCATCAGCTGAGTCCTGTATACTGAAGAAGTACTGAGATTCTTTTAAAAGTAAAAGTAGCAATACCACTATATAAATGTACTCTGTTGAGTGCTCCTCCTTATTCTGTTTCACAAGTTTTAGCATATAAATATTTTGAAACGAGCACATCTACAAGCTCACAACGTGTTGTGATGCGACACATTTTGTGAGCTTGTAGATTTGCTCTTTTGAAAAAGCCGAAGTAGTTTTGTCTTAAAATAATCCAAATCTACAAAGTAGTAAGTAAACATTTTCAAGTAATTGTAGTGGAGTACAAAAAATGAGTACTATATTTGCCTCTGAGATAGAGGAGTAGAGGTAAAGGTTATTGTACAAGTGCAAGTGGAATTACTCCAGTAAAGTACCAAATTGTACCAAAAAACAGTACTTGAGATACATGTACTTCAGTTACTTTCCATCACTGGATGAGACAGGGGGGAGCAGCGTCGTTAGCTTGTCTGTGTGTAAACTGTAGGCTCTTTTAAGGTTTCCTAACCATGGTATTATAAGCCAAATGAGTAAGTGCTTACATGCTGTTAAAGACCAGGGCCGAGCGGAGAGTAGCCCCAAGCCGGTGATTACCAGAGTCTAAAAGACAACATCTGCACTGCAGCTCAGCACACAGTCACGTGAGCACAGAGACAGCGTTGCCAGATCTTTTTTTTGCGCAATGAGAAACCAGCAACTAGCAACTTACATGAAAACAAGCCCTAAATAAGCAACTAGGGCAGGTGCAGTCAGAACTTCCAGAAACAAATTCAAGACATACTTGAAAACGCTGTTATTACTTCTTTAAAAACATGTCTTGAAAAATATGAATTGGAATGATCGATGTGTTTTTGTACATGATGTCTAACCTTTAATTGAATCCTTGTTTAAAGTAAACCAGTGGTTACGGCAATATATTTTGTGTCAAGGACACCTTGTGTGTGAAAACCTTCCATATATTAAAAAAAATAACCTTTTTCAAGATTTCTTTGAAAATAGCAGATCTACAAGCACATTAAAGTGGTTAAACAAGTCCAAATAAGCCACACACACACAATATTTACAAGCAACTTCCCAGGAAAAACAAGCCCAAAGCCGCTTTTATTAAGAGGACATGGCAACATTGACACAGAGCGCAAAGTGGGGCGAATTGGGAGAGTGAGTGTGAGTGTGAGTGTGAGTGTGAGTGTGAGTGTGTGTGTGTGTGTGTGTGTGTGTGTGTGTGTGTGTGTGTGTGTGTGTGTGTGTGTGCGTATGTGTGTGTGTGTGTGTGTGTGTGTGTGTGTGTGTGTGTGTGTGTGAGAGAGAGAGAGAGAGAGAGAGAGAGAGAGAGAGAGAGCGAGAGAGAGAGAGAGAGAGAGAGAGAGATCCTGTACGTGTTCCAACATACTCAATGGAATCACATTTGAATGGATCTAGGTTTCCCAACTGAAATATTTTGTCAGACAAATTTCTTTCAGATTTCTTTTGTGATTTGGGTATTGAGGCTGTGATGGAAAAAAGGGTCGTAGCTCTGCTGAATGAAATAATATCTGCTGCTTTGTATATGCTGCTGAACCTGTTTCACTACTTGCACAAGCAGCATTTCTGCCTCATTGCATTTCTATTTTGCTCCTTGTGCTTTCTTGTTATCTGACTTTTCTTTTCCTAGCTGTTTAGCTACCTCTAATAAAACACAAGTGTCCTTCTGATTATCTTTCCAGTACTTTAGAGGTTAGCCTGTCTATGTTCCACCGAACCTAACCCTAAACCCCAACACTAACCGAGGGAGGATGAGTAGCAACTAGCAAGACAACTACTGTATATTAACCTAACCCTAAACCCCAACACTAACCGAGGGAGGATGAGTAGCAACTAGCAAGACAACTACTGTATATTAACCTAACCCTAAACCCCAACACTAACCGAGGGAGGATGAGTAGCAACTAGCAAGACAACTACTGTATATTAACCTAACCCTAAACCCCAACACTAACCGAGGGAGGCTCAGTAGCAACTAGCAAGACAACTACTGTATTTTCCACAATCTAGAGTCTGGAACTACACCTCCCGAAAGACAAGAAAGGAAGCTGTCAATCTGCTCATCATTTCCGTTCACAGAAATATATATTAGAATATATCTTCACATTTCATTTTCAAATTTCCATTTCTGACATTAAGCAGCAAAGCTATATTATGCTTTGAGTAATTTGATTTACATTAAGACAAATTTACGTATCTGCAAAGACAAAAAAACGGGAGCGTTGAGGAGGCGGAACATCCGCTTTACACCTGGATGGTTTGCAGAGCTTCCTTTGCACAGACTGTATGACGGAAGCATTTGAACACTGTGGGAGGCAACCGTCTGGCTCCAGGGACCAGAGGCTGAGGGAACAGAGCTTTAGAGAACACAGGACCCCCATCTGAGTGCATAGCCTGCATTGTGGTTGTGTCCCACATACACACACATACATACACACACACACATGCACAGATCATTCTTTTCATGTAGTAATGAAGATTACACTTCTGTAGAGCCTGGAGCCTTGAGTCTGTGTGGCCTCGCTAATTGTCTTTGAACAAGCCACTGACACCCCCCTTTGAGCTGTACGAGACAACACAGCATAGGTGAGCTCTCTCTCTCTCTCTCTCTCTCTCTCTCTGTCTCTCTCTCTCTCTCTGTCTCTCTCTCTCTCTCTCTGTCTCTCTCTGACACACACACACACATGCACGCCCGCCGCGCACGCATGCAGGGGGCTTTTGGCATTGTAAGCATGTGGGCTCGGTCGTACTCGTTGAAACTCTGCAGGGAACAGAAGGGCGAGTCCCAAAGCAGACCACACTCCACCAGGAGCCAACACACACACATGGAAATGCATGTTGCTCAAACAAAAGCAGTGCTGACTGAATCCTAATGAAGTCCCAACGCATCCCTAACACCTTTACTGACCTACCGCCAGCCATACATTGCAATGCTGTTGTTGTAATGCAAACACCTGATGGCGTCAGATAAAACTAGAAAAAGTGCCCTTCTGGGCACAGGTCTCCACCAGGAGGAAAGGAGTGTGTGTGTGTGTGTGATGTTTGGCAAAATGTTTAGGAGCAATATAAACGTGTGTGTGTGTGTGTGTGACACGGCTTGGCCTGTTGTAGCGCCACCATGAGGCTGATTTGAAAACTGTCAAGTGGCATTTCTTCCAAAGCCTAGTGGGAATATGCATGCACAGTTTCACCACAATCGGACACTGCGTTGAGTAGTTGTGGCGATTTGTACAAAACGGGTACAAAGCGGGCTACTCCTGAAAAGTTTAGAAGCCAATCGTAGCCAATGAGGGTGGATTATGAGAAATCAAACAAACCCGTCTTGATCACATGACTATGAAGAGTATGTGTACCGATTTGCGTGAAATTTGGATAAAATCTTAGATGTGTTTTACATATGTCGGCCTCCTGGTGGCGCTATAAAGAGCAGATGTGAACAATTCCAGGCAAAGGTTTTTCCTTGGCCTCTAGGGAGTTGGCATACAAAGTTATCCACAGATCCGTGCAGTTAGAAGTAAAAACACTTTTCGGCCAGTTATAGCGCCACCATGAGGCTGAGTTGAAAATGTTCATGTGGCATTTCTTCCTCGGCCTAGTGGGAATGTGCGTGCACAATTTCACGGAAATCACACGATGTGTTCATGATTTGCAGCATTTTGTTTGAAACTGAGCACTCCTGCGAACTTTGGAAGCCAATCTTAGCCAATCAGGATGGAGTCTGAGCAGGGCTCCAGACTAACTTTTTCACAGGTAGCACTGGTGCCACCTACCTTTTCATTTGGTAGCGCCACCACAAATTAGGTAGCACCATTTTTTTCTTTGTATAGCGTGGTATTAATACATGATCTTATCATGCCCCCACATCGGGCGCCATTTATTTATGTAGTGGTTTCCACCATAAGGTTTGAATCATAAAACCCCCTACAACGGTCACTGTGTAAAAAACAGCAACCTACCTGGTTATACTTCAAAACACTGTAGATGGTTTCAACCCACCACAAAGTCACTCAGTCAATAAAGGCAATATTTATATTCCACACACAGAAAGTCAGTTTAAGGTTTTGTGTTGAAAATTAAATGCAGTCCAAACCTTTTGGATTAATAAAGTGACAATTTGTACAATATCTCCATTACCATTATCCAAATGAATTCCTTATTATAATATTTTTACATTTTGGAAAAAATCTTTTGCAATGTGAAATGCCACCAAATTCTTAATCCTTTTCTTTATGGGCCAACTTGTGAAAGCTGCATGCTTTCATTGTGAAGGCAAAAGTTTCTGAATGCTCTCAGAGCCTGCATATCTCCGCGTGCTGAAAATATCTGATCTACAAGCTCACAACGCGTCACGGACGCGACGCGTTGTGAGCTTGTAGATCAGCTATTTTCAGCACGGAACACGACGAATAAATCAGGCATCAGGGAGATTAATGTATTTTGTTGGCCGATCATCATGTATGGACGTATGGTATGGACACTACCTCCTCGATGCAAACATAACAAGCTTTGGAAGCTATTTTTCGTGGCACATTTCGTGGCACATGTTTAATCAAACAACACGTTTACTAAGTTTCACTCAGTGTTTGGGTCGGGAGTCGGCTGTCTGTGTAGATCATGACTGATCATCATGCAGTTGGATATGCGCGCTGCGCGCTCCAGTGAAATTGTACAGCTGAGAAAGATTAGTTAATTTGTGTAGAATAAGCTGCGTTCAGACCTGAATATATATTCGCCTCGGTTCGTCCAGTTTGTACCGCGGCAGGTCGCGCCGCGCCCGTTTGCGCAATTCTCGTCTTTGAATTGACTTTGTATGTAATCGCGCCGCTCTGACCATCCAAGTCTGAAGGGCTTATTTGTGGGTTTTTGTGAATGATCGTTCTTTGAACACTGGGCGTCAGGCGAACGTCCAATGTTTTCAATCAATGGAACGGGCAAGCACTGCGGGATGTTTTTTTTCCCCTCCACTCATCATTCCAGCAAGTCGCACCTGTGCGACCTCATTCAATTTTAAGTATCACCCTTAAAGGGACACTTCACCCTTTTTGCCAAAAAATATATATCAATGACGTTTATAAGATTTAGAACACTTTCCTGGCATTATTTTTTGTGTAATCTCTGGGTTTAGATATTTTAGATTAACGGGTGGCTCTGACGTCAGAGACACTCTTCCGTATTGCTACCGGACTACATTGTCTCCTCACACTGCAGCTAGACCAGCCCCAAAACACAGCCGTCACGGACACTGCGATTTGTTCCACCTACAACCTTCGTTGACCGCACCCCCACATGCGCATTTGTTATTGTGTTTGTGTCATGTCGCCGTCGTCAGCAGAGCAGCACCAGAGAGACGCGCTATGTTGCCACGAATCCCCCCCCCCCCCCCCCCCAACTCTAGATTTATTATAATGATATGAAGTGACTTGCCATAAACCATCCATTAACTCCTCATTCATCCAATTTGCATCTGCTTGTAATAAACAACATTAAACTCACCAACATTGCAGCTGTAGGGAAAGCTTGAATATCCACTTTCAAACTGCAAAGCTTTTGTTTCATAAAAATCCACCGAATCTTTTTCCCACTCAGCTCTTCCACTTTTCTTCTTTAGTTCTATCTCACTACTAGAACGTTCTGACTCTGAGGTAGATAAGATTTTTGGCTGTCAACAGCATCCATTTGTTTTTTCAATGTTGTGGACTGGAGCGTGGTGAAATAGTTGCTAAGATACGATACTGCATAGTGATTGGCTCTGCTGCATGCCTATGAAGAGTACTGACCAATGAGCTGAGCCTAGCGCCCTTCCAGACACCAGGTTCCAGTGTCTTGCTTTCCTGTTCCTATAGCTCAGTCGGCTGCCCCTTCTTATTACTGCATGGGAGCGAGTGACTGAGAATCACCATAACGCGCTGTCATTTTTCCACGAGACAAAAATACGGGATTAAGTGCGTCCCGTATCGGTTCATTACGGGACAGGTCTTTTAGTTGCCAAATACGGTACGATCGTATCTTAGCAACTATTTCACGGTCCACAACATTGAAAAAACAAATGGATGCTGTTGACAGCCAAAAATCTTATCTACCTCAGAGTCAGAAAGTTCTAGTAGTGAGATAGAACTAAAAAAGAAGAAAAACTAAGTGCAGAGCTGAGTGGGAAAAAGATTCGGTGGATTTTTATGAAACAAAAGCTTTGCAGTTTGAAAGTGGATATTCAAGCTTTCCCTACAGCTGCAATGTTGGTGAGTTTAATGTTGTTTAATACAAGCAGATGCAAATTGGATGAATGGGGAGTTAATGGATGGTTTATGGCAAGTCACTTCATATCATTATAATAAATCTAGAGTTGGGGGGGGGGGGGGGGGGGGGGGGGTTCGTGGCAACATAGCGCGTCTCTCTGGTGCTGCTCTGCTGACAACGGCGACATGACACAATAACAAATACGCATGTGGGGGTGCGGTCAACGAAGGTTGTAGGTGGAACAAATCGCAGTGTCCGTGACGGCTGTGTTTTGGGGCTGGTCTAGCTGCAGTGTGAGGAGACAATGTAGTCCGGTAGCAATACGGAAGAGTGTCTCTGACGTCAGAGCCACCCGTTAATCTAAAATATCTAAACCCAGAGATTACACAAAAAATAATGCCAGGAAAGTGTTCTAAATCTTATAAACGTCATTGATATATATTTTTTGGCAAAAAGGGTGAAGTGTCCCTTTAATAAATTAAGTCGCATATGCGACCTAATAGGTCGCACGCTGGAGCCCTGAGTCTGAGAAATCTGAAAGACCCTAACCCTAACCCTAACCCTATAACAGGCCGTTCTGGAAATTTTGGGGCAGAGGTTCATCGTTGGCATCCAGGGAGTGTGTGTGCAAAATTTGGCATCGACCGGGTTAACGGTGCCGGAGATTAGCTGTTCACAGACGGAAGGACGGACACACACACGGACACACGGACGGACACACGGACGGACAGACGGAGTGCAAAACATACTCTCTCCCCATGCTTTCGGCCTGGTGGAGACAATCAGTGGTGGTATAAATACTCACAATCTTTAATTAAGTAAAAGTATCAATGCTGAAATGTAGAAATACTAAAGTAAAATACTAGTACAAGTTTGGAATTCAAAATGTAACTGGGTAAAAGTACAAAAGTATTGTCATCAAAATGTAGTAGTACCAAAACTGAAAGTAGGCTCATTGTGCAGAATGTCCCATTTCAAGTTTTCAAAATGTAGATACAAGCTCACAATGCTATGCATTGTGAGCTTGTGATGCGACACTGTGTGAGCTTGTAGATTAGCTATTTTCAAACGGCCCAAATGTATATGGCTGTGGCTGTGGTATGTTTTGTAATAATAATCAAATTCTACAAAGTATGTAGAAGCCGAAGTAAAAGTATTGGAAATTGGAAATACTCAAGTAAAGTACAAATGCCTCTAAATTGTACTTAAGTACAGTACTTAAGTAAATGTGGATTCATTCATTCATTGATTTATTGATCGAAAACATCAAGTTTGATCACAGTATATGCAGTACAGTCAAAAGTAGTGATAACAGGATACATATCGCTTGTAAAAGCTCCAGTAGCAGAAAAAGATGTACAACAAATAGCAAAAATAGCAGCCTTACAAGCTCAAAATGTCGTGATTGGATTGATTGGCTAAATGATCAAATACTTTATTAAGCCGTTACAAGCGGTGCAGCAAGTGCAATTTTTAAAACGCTATGTTAAAAGGATAATACAAAAAGCCCTAGGGCCTTGTTTCTACTGTGGTCCTATGTACTCAATTCATCATCAATACATAACGATAGTGATGCGATGAGTTGTTAGCTTGTAGATCCTTTTTTATTTGTATTATTTTATATACCGGTATATCATTTTTTGGAAGATTTTTGGAAATGTTTTTATGTTTTTTACCGATAATAACATGCCCAACATAGGGAGTCAAGGTTCAACTTATATTATGGTTGACCGGAGTCCCTCAAAGCTCTATACTAGGGTATTTGCATTGTGAGCTTATCTTCTGTGAAAGCTTTGGGCACAATACGGATGCTGGGGTTTAAGTGGTTAAAGTGTTTAAATTTCCAAAAAGTCCATGCAGTCGTATCGGTATCACAGGGAGTAGTTTGACCCACAGATGACAGCGATGGGAGTCTGCTATTTCTATCTTCCTGTCACTCCCTCGCTCCCAAGAGGGCCCAGATGAAAGAGAGGAAGGGTAGCAACCCTAAAAAAAGGAACCACATATAGGCCTATTTTTATATAATCATTGCATTTACATGCAGTGGTGGACAGACACAGTAACTAAGTACATTTACTTGAGTATACTGTACAGTACGTTTGTTTTAGATGACTTTCACTCCACTCCACTACATTTGAAATAAAAACTGTTTGACTACTACATTTCTTAGGAAGGGACCAAAACATACATAAATACATTATGGATGAACCACGTAAGCCCTATTTAGCTCACAACAACATTTTTCAGTATTTCTTTTTAAATGTCTGACCATTTCTGAACATTTTGGACAATTTCTGAAAATGGCTTTCGTACTTTGTACTTTTAAATACTTGAGCATTTACTAAGAAAAATGACCCAGTCTACAAACAGTTTGCTATCTATTCTGTGCTCCTCTGAACAGTGCCAGTTTGATGTGGCACAGCGCTGGTGACACTAGTAGGTCACATTGTAATGGATGGGATCTTTTTGCAGAAGTTGCAGCAGCCACTTGAACACTTCAACACTGGGCCATTAGTCTTTGTGTGAGAAAGACCTCAACACAGCCCGTGTGACAAGGAGTTGGCTACACAGAACATGCCTGCATGCATGCGAACATGCGCGCAAGCATGCATTTGTATTACTACTATAAACTTGTGAGGACATCAATGTTTTAAGACAGTGATTTTATGAATTGCCATTTTTAGAGATTTGGGCGTTTTTAACTCAGGACCTGGACACATTAGTGACGTCTCTTGGGGCCAGATCAAGAATATCACCTGATTTCAATCAACATACATTCTGCCCACTAAGACGGACATCCCTGGATGAATCAGAGATAGTCTGATCGAGGCCAGATCAACTTAAGGTGGAGACGTCCTGGAAATGATGTAAAGACCATCCCCATATGGGCTGTGATCTGGCCTATAGTCCTGCACGTCACCGGAGGACGTCATCATAAAGTCATTTGGTTAGCTTGCTGGGTAAAGCCGAAAGAAATAGCAGATCTACAAGTTCACAACACGTCGCAGTGCTATGCACTGTGAGCTTGCAGATCGGCTATTTCTCGAGGCACGACAAAAGTGCTAAGTACAACTCAGGCATAACTTCACCTCCAAATGTCTAATCCTATACACACTAACCGGCAACGTGCATCTTTTTCTAACTCATCTCTAACCCTTACAGGCTTACAATGTCTATTTCTCACATTCTACTATACGTGGGGGGAAATGAATTGGCCCTCACAGGAGCACAAGCACACACACACACACGAGCACATGCGCACGCACGCACGCACGCACGCACGCACGCACGCACGCACGCACGCACGCACGCACGCACGCACGCACGCACGCACGCACGCACGCACGCACACACACACACACGCACGCACGCACGCGCGCACACACACACACACACACACACACACATGCGCTTAGCATCAGGCCACCCTCCCCCGCTGGCATCTAACAGTGGGCACTACATCACTGTCAGGTCCAGACCACCAGGGAACGGCCCCGGGGCCACACTCTCTCTCCTCTCACAGCACCCAGCGCCCCTCTCCTCTGTGCCGCCGAGGGCCCCCCCGCTCTGAGTTATGGGGCAAAGGCAGGGGAGAGGCCCCCATTGTAGTTCACAGACACTCCAATTTGTCCTCCTTTGCGGAAAGCAGACAGGTACAAATGGCCTGAGCAGTAAGCTGAAAATCGGTCATTCAAAGTGTCGTTTTCGAACGCTGCAGGTGCGCTGGGGGACTTGCAGAAGCACATGCATTAATTAACGGAACTCTCCACAGCCACACTCATGTATGTCTTTAAACCTTGTGGAGTGATGTGTCGCTCAAACACAAGACACATCACGGAAGAATGGATGGATGAAGGGAGCTGTGACGTCACCACTGGTTTCTACAGAACCCTTTTGAAGCCTCTATTTCAGCAAATTCAAAATCCATCATCTCAGTTTTATGGTTCCCGAAATGTAACCCGGAAACTAATGCTATTGTTGGATGTGGGGAGTGATAGGTGTGTCTTCGCTCAATAGAACCCAATCACAAGCCCAAAGAACCCATATTATCCATTTTAAAGTATTTATGAAAAAGGTTTATACGGTAATAAAGCCAAATGCTAGTCAAGTCAAATCACCATTAAAGGACAACTTTAGTTTTTTTCAACCAAGGTTCATGTTTTAGGTTGTTGTTAGAGAAATTAAAAGATGGGTGTAAAAAAAAGAAAAGTGCTGCTTTCTTTCGTTTTAGGGATTTTAGCTGTTTTTGACAGGGGGGCGGGGGCATTCAAACATGGGGCTAAATATGTATTTTTTTATAACATTTTATAACGATTTCTTTTTTTATTATTTACTATAGTCCTACTAGACTCCAAGAAATTACATTTGGTCACAAAAGATCACGGGATCTACTGAATGTGTCAAACTGACATATTGAGCCTATGACACACAATGTGGCTTCCCCCCAGTAGGCCTCCTTCACATTCAGTAGATCCTGTGATCTTTTGTGGCCAGATGTAATTTATTGGGGTCTAGTAGGACTATAGTAAATAATAAAAAAAATAAATCGCCATAATAAATGCCCCCGCCCCCCTGTCAAAAACAGCTAAAATCCCTAAAACGAAAGAAAGCAGCAAATGAAAAAAGAAAATACATCTTTTAATTTCTCTAACAACAACCTAAAACATGAACCTTGGTTGAAAAAAAATAAAGTTGTCCTTTAACAAAATGCCTGTGATCTCCGAGGCTAAGTCACCATTGACTCCAATGGAATTAATATGCTTTTGCAGCCATAGTAGGGGAAATCGGCGCCAGCTTCTATGCCATCCATGAGAACTGCAGCGTTTACATGACTTCCGTATTGACTTCATTTCCAAGAGCGAATGCTTGACGTCCAGTTGCTCACAACCCAGAGGAAACCTATGTTAACACAGGGACAGCATGCACACTCCACACAGAAGAACCTACGTTAACACAGGGACAGCATGCACACTCCACACAGAATAACCTACGTTAACACAGGGACAGCATGCACACTCCACACAGAATAACCTACGTTAACACAGGGACAGCATGCACACTCCACACAGAATAACCTACGTTAACACAGGGACAGCATGCACACTCCACACAGAATAACCTACGTTAACACAGGGACAGCATGCACACTCCACACAGAAGGCACCAGTCAGACTCAAACCTGCTGTGAGGCAACAGTGCTAACCAGTAACCACTGCAATTTACTACTGATTCCCCAAGGTTTTATTTCCATGTAAGAAGCATTTAATTTCAAAATCCTGTGCATCCATGTTGCAACTTTCACGTCCATGCCAGAAATGGCTTTTCATAGCAGAAAACTGTGCAGACATCTAGGAGGGAGGGAACCATTCTTAATCCTGCCAAATCTTCTTGTGATAAGAACTTTTTTCTTTTCTTTTATCTTTTCTTTGAACCCTAGCAATTGGAAGCTGATATCTGATATTTTTGGCAAAGAGGTTTTGTCATGAAAAGGTTTTGATTATTATAGCAACCTGTTGGGATTTAGAAGACACTTTTAGAATCAGCCTCAGGTCTTAATGGATAAAAGACCAAATGGTTGTTTGTACCCATGGCTGTTTGAGACAGACATGCCAGGTCGTTGTCCCATCGAAGGTACAACGTAACAACAGGTTGTAAACGCTGCCCCACAACACACGACAAGATGTCAACGAGCGGCTAGGTCAACAGCGCTGATGTGAACCCCCAGCAGAGGAAGAGAAGAGAGACAGTGAGAACATTTGTGAATTCACACCTCCGCCGTGCACTTTCTCTCAAGCCCTGATTTATAACTGCCAGAAAGTAGCAGATCTACAAGCTTCAGCATTCAGTGTTACAACATTCAAAGATGGCGTCTACAAGCTGAGCTTTTTACTTTGAAGGGTACCACATAGTTCTGACAGTGTCATAAATGTTGTTTTCCAAAGTAGTCCCCTGTCGTTGCAATCGATGTTACTCTTATGCTTCAATTAATTAGAAATTTGTTTAAAATTCTCTCCATTCAACCTCAGCTAGACACACACCCAGTACAGAGCATGTGGGGACAGGAGAGCCCAACCTGTCTCTGACCTGGTCTGAGGGGAGACCTTGGGAAAGGTCACGGTAAAAGGTTACGGTTACCACAACTCTGAACTGACAGAAAAGGGGAAACTAAAACTAAAACTAGAAACGGGGCACAGGTCTCCACCAGGGCAGGTCAGGTTGTGGCCTCCAGGTTGAGGCATTTTCTTCCAAAAATGTGTTTTGCAAAAATCCACCTTTGCACGCTGCGTTCATGATTTGAGGCTTTTTGTTAAAAACTTTGAAAGCCAATGTTAGCCAATTAGGATGGAATATGAAATATCGGACAGATCCGTCTTGAGCACATGACTATACAGATAATGTGTAACGATTTGCGGGAGTTTTGGACAAAATCTGGAGGATTAATATAGCAAAAAATGTGTTTTTACAAAAGTCGGCCTCCTGGTGGCGCTATAACAGGCCGTTCAGGAAAATTTTGGGCAGAGGTTCATCGTTGGCATCTAGGGAGTGTGTGTGCAAAATTTGGCATGGACCGGGCCAGCAGTGCTGGAGATTAGCTGGTAACGGACACGGACACGGACACGGACACACACACACACACACACACACACACACACACACACACACACACACACACACACACACACACACACACACACACACACACACACACACACACACACACACACACACACACACACACACACACACACACACACACACAAGCATAATATGCTTAAAACTCTTCAAGTGACACATTTTGTTACATTTTGCACACCGGCATCCATATTCTGGAGGGGGAACATTAACTCAAAATAGCAGATCTACTGTACAATATTTTGGCAAAGAGAGTAGGTGTAGACAGAATGAATTGAAATCTCAGCGATATGATTATTGTGAGCATTTTTTTAAAATGATGCGATAAATGATAATATCGATTATTGTCCCATCCCATAGTCACACAGCATTTTGCAATATGCAATATAGAACAGAATCCCCCCCCCCCCCCCCCCCAATCAATATATTAAACAACGTGAGGCCAGCAAGGGGGTGAGTGGGGTGGTCCGGTCAAAGAAGAAAGAGTGGCGGGTAAGCCCTTGAATGAGGGGGATGGAGGGGGGGCTGTAAGTTACCTTTCACCCCTATTATTCACAGAGGAATGACAGAGCAATTCTACACTCACACTAGTAAAGGCCGACAAGCTTGACAACCCTACCCCACTGACCCCCCCCACCCCACCCCCCTCCCCTCCCCAGAAGGAGAGGATTGGGGTCAAACAGCACAGAGAGAGATCCCTAGATGAAAACAAGAACACGGATCACTTAGCGTTTAGCTTTCTCTCTCAGGCCACCGCCTCTCATCGGTTATGCGTCACTCCATGATGGCGCCTTCTATTTAAACTTAATGCCTGCATTATAACGGCAACTATACACTACACATACGGAGGCAGGAAAAAGGAGTCTATCGTACTTTGGCCCTTGGTCTTGGAACGACACCTGGACCCGTCTCAAATTGGCGTTGCTAATTTAATTTCCCTTAGGAGTTACCAAAAAGATCACTTCAGAAGCCTATTACTAGTTGCTGTTCCTGTTTTGAGTGTAGTTTTTTTTTGCTGCTTTTTTTTCAATTGTTTAATATTTATTTATTGTATTTCTTTAATTTGACCTAATTGAGTAATAGTCTGTCTCTGTCAGCCATAAGGCCGTACTTTGTATTGTAATGTCCTTGTATGTCTTTTTTGTGGACCTGCATGTGTAAAATAACTGCCTCTTGACCATGTCTTTCTTGGAAAAGTTTTAATGGTTGAATAATGGTTATAATAATAATAATAATAATAATAATAATACTGTTAAGCCTGATATACTGTATTATACTTTGTAATGTGGCATCGGCGGCGTGCACCAAAAATAGCCATTCTATAAGCTCACAACTCACCATGGACGCAACGTGTTGTGAGCTTGTAGATCGCCTATGTTGGCCCGCACCGCAGCATCGTATGACGGAGCATAAATCATGAAATCTCTCTGTAAATGTGGCGTATAGGCAGCCGTGCCAAGCAGCAGATAGTGGCATCCTAAAATCACCCAGAGAAGTGATTAAAAACCTCTTATTGAGGATTTGCGGTGGGAAATCCCTTCCAGACAGAAGGCTGCTCTTAATACCGTTGTGTGTCTGAGCGACGCGTGGCCCCACCCCCATGGTAAATGTTTGATTGTAATTAAAAAGGACTTTGCTTGCTTGTGTGAACCAATGGCTCTGATGACAGGGGAAAAAATAAAGAAAAAAAAATAACTTTTTGACAGTTTACTTCAGTGTTTTCAAACTGCTTTCTGGTCTCTGTTGAAAGAACGCTGAAGTGAGGAGAGGGAAGAAAGAGGTGAGGGCTAACCCCCCTCTCTGGGTTTCTTTCTGGTTTTCCTCCAGAGTTCCTTGACAATGCCAGAGTCCATCTCCAGGTCTTCATAAAGACATTGGGGACACTGGGAACAGTGAATTAACATTCTCTCAGCACCGCTCAAATCTCCCCAACACCATTCATTCATGCATGCATGCATGCATGCATGCATTCATTCATTCATTCATTCATTCATTCATTCATTCATTCATTCATTCGCCTATGTCTGTCCCATGTCTCTCTCTCTCCTGTTTTTTGTCTGTCTGTCTGTCTGTCTGTCTGTCTGTCTGTCTGTCTGTCTGTCTGTCTGTCTGTCTGTCTGTCTGTCTGTCTGTCTGTCGTTATTATTTATCCCACCGCAGTTCTAGGAAAGCCCTGCTGTGATTGGCCAGTAGTCGTTGTGATTGACAGTTCTCGTTTTTGCGACCAGTCATTAGTTCTACAACTACAACCTATCTCAAACCCTCACCCTAAACCTAACCCCCCACGGGGCAGCACACCTAAACCTAACCTTAACTCATGTCTAACCAATGACTAATCTAAACTAAGTATGCACCCCCCTAAACCTAACCTGAACGGCCTAACCTCAGTAAAACGATGCCTTCCCGGGAGCCAATCAGACACATGGTGAGGCGGGTCTACCCTAGAACGTTGGTGGGATTCATAATCACGCGTATGTCTGTCTGTCTGTCTCTCTCTCTCTCTCTCTCTCTCTCTCTCTCTCAATTTGAAGGGGCATTATTGACATGAGGTTTACATTGCCAAAGCAAAAAGTACAACGAAAGAATCCAAACAAAAATAATGTAGGCTATGTACAGAGCTGTCTTGCAAATATCTCGTAATTAAATACATACAAGTAAGAAAGGTTAACTGGGGATAAACCTTTGAAACAAATGGCCACAATCTCTCTCTCTCTCTCTCTCTCTCTCTCTCGCTCTCTCTCTCTAAATTAATTTAATTTTTTCAATTAAATTAAATAAAAAAGGCTTTATTGGTGTGGGAAGCATACCTTTTCATAGCCAAAGCAAGTGTAAAACACAAGAGTCTGTCTGTCTCTCACCCTCCAATCCACAGCCCCTCCCCCATGTGTGTGGCGGCCCACAGAGGATCAAACGCAGATGAATAGCACTTCATTTTGTACTTAATCCAAAGCTACTGATCACAACACTGGAGGAAATGTAAGGGTTAAACTCCACACCGCAGCCTTTCACACACACACACACACACACACACACACACACACACACACACACACACACACACACACACACACACACACACACACACACACACACACACACACACACACACACACTGAATGAGAGAAAGTGACAGCGAGAAGAAGAGAAGAGGGCCCAGACATCCTTTTTTCTTTTCTTTTCTTCTCCATTGCTCCCTCTTCTTATTTAGCCCACAGTATAGGAGTTCTTTCTTCACTCTAACATTGCTTCAGTCATGATGAGCCTATTTTAACGAGTGTAAGTGAAGCCCCCCGGGGTCATTCTAAAAGGAGAGGTGAAGAAAAAAAAGACAATTTAGCCTGCCAGTCCATTCAAATGCAATGCTGTCCCATCACACTGAGCTCTGCAGCAGTGTTGCCAGCTTGCAATAAAAGAAAAGGCTAGATTTTTTTCTTTTCAATAGCCTATGTATAGGGGTTACAGACCCCCGATCAAACTGAAGCAAGGCCAAATAAGCAACTACACTTCAGAAACAAGACGGAAAACCACAACTACCTATATGTAGTGACTTGAAGGAGGGAAAAAAAGGAAAAAAAGCACAGCCATAGTCTGCTTATAATAAGCAGACTTGGCAACACTGCTCCCTGCTCTGCAGAGAACGGGTCAGTGGTGATTCATTGAGATGGAAGAAGAGTCCACTGGAAGAAGAGAACAAAGTGTAGCCAGCTACAGAAGGCTACTAGAAGGATGCGAGCAGGGTGATAAACCGAGGTGCAGCCTCCATCTGGTTCAGGGTGGGATGTGTGTTGTGTTGTGTTGTGTTGTGTTGTGTTGTGTTGTGTCACACACCCAAAAATAAACCATAGATGACAGCAGCAAGTCTCTAAAGGTATATTGCAAACTGGTGCGTTTTTTTCCGCTGCATTATACGGATCCAAAAGTAGTAGGCTATCACTAGCTGTTAGCTTGTCACCATCACCCCACTATAGACCCCACTAGACAGCTGTGGAAAAATGGATAAAATCGATCCTGGTCCGAAAAAACTTTACACGGACGAAATATTCAGCGGCAGTGTGAAAATGTGATTGACATAAAGTCATTACGGTCATTCTTTTTACGGCCAAAAATGTCCAGAGGGAATTTTGGACCAGTTTGCAAACACCTTTTTAACGTGATGTTGAGTATAAGTAGCCAATGGAAAGTTGGGAACCAATGATTCCAGAGTCATGTGGCCCATGATAGGTCTGGAGTCTGTCACCTGTTTCTGTAGCTTGAGGCACAGCCCCTGTACACTCTCTGAATTGTTTGCGGCCTAATGCCATCATTGCCATGACGACACATTGAAGGTTAGATAACAAATACACACTCCATATTTGGGCGTAGCTGCATTGGGATCTCGATCCTTATAGTTATGGCTGAGTCATGGTGACATGAGTGTGACATCAGAGATTGGCCCGCCCGCCCGCCGTCCGGCCGGCTCGTCCGGCTGGCTCGTCCTCCCTTAAGCCAATTTGAATATATAGGATATACTGTATTAAACACAATATTATCCTTATCTTATATTTTGCAGTCGGCTTTGCTTGCGTTTATGTGCTAAAAGTGTGATTTTGTAACTTATATTCTCTTGCTCAGAGATGGAAACAAGCGCCCTGGTGCTTTTTGTTATCCTTTTAGCATGACTTCTGACTGTATTACATATACTGTTAACAATCTTGTTATACTTAAGTATGCAATCAATCAATCAATCAATCAATCAATCAATCAATCAATCAACCAATGAAAGAACAATTGTACTTATATCATGACCAGGTAGCTGTATAAGGTTCTACCATAAAGTAGTACATTACTTTAACGACTTAAGTCCCATATGCTTTGTCGTATGACGAATAGTGAAAATAGCCAATCTACAAGCTCACAACATGTCGCATCGTGACATAATATTGTGAGCTTGAAAAAAGTCCGCCTATAATAACATGCCCAAGAATATGGACGCCAGGTTGAAAGTGGTTAATGAAAGAGTCTCCTTTAGCCCAAAAGGAAATGCTCTGAGTCTTCTCTGTAAACATTCCCACTTAAATAGCAGGTTAAAGGCCCATTGGAGGCAGACAGTTAGGGAACGGCAGTTTAGTGATTATTTGACAAAGGCTATTAACGGCACACCGCCACCCTCAAGAAGAAAACTATATACACACATCCCTGAACTTCCTTACAGCCTCTTCATGGGTTTTGTTCCTTTCCAGTTACACACCGTTTGTTATGGTTTTATTCATCATTTCCACTCTCCTCTGCTCACTCAGACAAGTGTTTTAACAACATGTTGTAAAAAGCGTTGTAAAGCTAATGGGCACTGATGTCATGATGCAGTGGCTACTGGCTATCACTGCCCTCTCTCATTAATTCAGGTATAATGGGTAGCATATCGTTGCTGTCGGGCAGAAATCATATGCTTGATAAACAATTTACAATTTAGGCATTTAGCAGATGCTCTTAATCCAGAGCGATTTACATTAAGCAATAACAAAAAGCATAGCAATACATAAAATTCTGAATCTTGAGTGACTGTAGTAGTCAACATCAGCCTCCCTTTTTGCAAAAAAACCTTTTTGCAAAAAATATATGATGCTAAAAAGGCCCACCTGATTGAATTGTGGGCGTGAGTGAGTTAGCTTGTAGCGAATGAGAGTGAAGGGAGTTGACGCGAGACAGATGATTTAAAAGGAGCAGAATTAACTAGAAAAAGTGCCCCTCGGGGCACAGGTCTCCACCAAGCCAGGTCAGGTTGTGGCCTGCTGGTGGCGCTATAATAGGCCAATGTGAAAAGGGTGCAATTTCTTCATACGCCTTTGATGGCAATTGGATGATTTGAGGCATTTTGTGTGTGCAAAGTTTGGCATCGACCAGGTTAGCGGTGCCGGAGATTAGCTGGTAACAGACGGACGGAAGGACGGACGGACGGACACACACACACACACACGGACGGAGTGCAAAACATACTCTCTCCCCATGCCTTCGGCCTGGTGGAGACAATTACTGTTATAGAATGAATGAAGGGAGTCCGGAGAATTAAATAATAAACCTTCTGACTTCCATGTCTCGATGAACTATCGCTGCGCTGGTTTTCTCTAAACATTGTCACGGGGTCACAGACAACGTAGACGACATGATGTCATCAAATGACCTGGCTCGTGAGAAGGACATGAACGTTACATGTTCCACTGCACACCACTGTGTACGTGCTGTACGTGTGTGGACAGTATGTGTGCATTTGTGCATGTGCATGCATTTGAGTTGTTTCAAGTGGCCAAACACAATCTACAAACCCCTTTCCACTAAAGTAGTAGTGATAGGAACTATCGTTTATTTCAGTGACTCGACCCATTATAAGATACTGTTCACTAAAAATGTAGTTTTAAATGATTGGTTCACCGCTCAGTGCTTCCGCTTCCGCTCTCCACGCGTAGTTTAGTTCAATGACAAAAGAGAAACGTCTATCTTCAGCCAGTCAAAATGTTGCATTTTGCCAATGACTGACTGAGCCTCACATAACCGAGCTTTCCACACACAGGAAACTAAACGACTTGAGGAATGACAACATTTGGGGAAGTGACCGAGTTCGTTCACCAAAAAGAACAAAATCACTTTGAAAGAAGCGCTCACGATCGTCACAACACGGCAAACAAACAGCGCCACTTACCAGACCGGAGCATGTCGACAGAGCCACCGACGAGGCTGAGAGGTTGCGAATAAATCCCTGGTACAGGCAGCGGTGAAAGCCCTCTTCGCCGTCTACCACCGTGGTGATGCCCTCTGACCCCATGGCCTGCACCGTGAACCCGGGGCCCACCACGGTGGACGGGCGCATGTCGAGGTGCATGTCCCGCCCGAAGGCCGATAGGCGGTAGTGTACCGGAGCCCCCGGGAGGAGAGAGGAGGAGCGCCGGCTCCGGCGGCCTGGCCTGCTCACGTCGTGGGACATGTAGGTTCCCTCAGCGTCCACTTCCACCGGCGTCACAAACACATAATCTGGAGGTAGAACAACAGGTGCAATGTGACGGAGAGATTGACACATAATCTGGAGGTAGAACAACAGGTGCAATGTGATGTAGAGATTGATGCATAAAAAACAGCAAAAGAAAAGAATTGGCCCAAGAAGGTCCAGTTGACTAAATCTGGAGGGTTTGACAAAGGCAGCGCAGTTTAAGAGACACTGTGATGTACGTACAACAGACATGGCGATGTAAAGGGTCTGCAACCTTTTTGACAAACTGTCATGTTTTTGAGTGGTGCAACCACTCCTATAGACAGCTATGTGTACCACTCACTTCAGACAGGTCTGATTTTATTCTCTTGATAGTCAGTGTGCCATATCAAATTGAATTATGACACCACGTCAAAATAATATTTCCAACATATCTAACAACCTTTTTTATCTTCTTTTGAAATATTTTCTTTCACATTGTAATTAATCTCTCAGACAGAGCTCAGAATAGTTTTATTATTTTTTAAGTGGTGCAACAACTTCCTTAAGTAGCTTTGTGTGTGCCTGCCTGGCTGGCTTCCTGGCTGGCTACCTGTGTCTGAGCACGGAAATTGCATTTGGTTGGTTTTCAAAACCAAGTGTCACTGTTGTGACACTTGACACACATACATATTATTAACTGTATATATGATGATTTCAGGTGTATCAGTACAGTACAGTACAGTACAGTACAGTACAGTACAGTACAGTACAGTACAGTACAGTACAGTACAGGGACCCCCTGGGGACCCCCACATGGTAACTGTCATTTCTCAACCGTTTTGGACGCGGGCGGCTCACCGGAACCGGCCCTAATAATGGCAGGTTACCTCTGACACTCAATCTCGACCTGGTGGCAACTTTTACTAAACCATCACACTCAACGAAATAGCCACCATGACACAGACAAATAGAAAATAGAGATTACAATGCCTTGTGAAGTGCCTTCCTTCGATTAATTGAAAAATGGAAACAAGCCATAGAGGCTTTCTTGGTCTATGGTTATCCCTTTAGCATCCTTTTGTATGAAACTGCCTCTGTGCTTTTTTGCAAACTGTTAATAAAGTATTATTTTTTTTAATAAATAAAACATTTATGGTATTGGACATAGGCCTACGTTGTTTCCACCCGACATCAACAATCGATTTTTTTGTGACTCACCATGGTTGAGACCGTGCGCGTCGACATTGGGGAGAGTGGCCGAAACGGTGTGAATGGAATGTGAAGCGAAAATATGCAGCGTCTGCAAACACGCACGCACGCACCCACACGCACGCACACGCACGCACGCACGCACACACACACACACACAAACACACGAACAGGTAGTGACAAGTTGAAAGACACCAAAGGGAAGGAAACGGCGTTAATTACCGTTGAACGTGAAGGGGAACGGCAAAGAAACGTGGATTTGTATAATTGCACCCCTAAATCCTCCTTTTAAATCATAGCCTATTGTTAGATGAACTCCTCTGAGAATGTACAGAATTTAACCAAATGGACCCGTCCCTTAATTGGTTACATTTATTGGTAGGCTACATCTTGAACATCACATTTAAACAGACTTGAGTAGACGTAAAGTGTCACCTGCCTTGATAACGTTCCAGGACACCAGCACGGGGGACAGCAGCCTGACAGGCGCGTAGCAGCAGCAGCTGACCAGCGGTAGAGTCCATAACAATATCAGCAGAAAAACACAATCCATGATGAGTGATGGATGGTCATTCATTCATTCGAGCCGGTAAGCGTGCCTCCCCCGTTACCTCCACGAATAACGCACGAGCAGGAGTAGGCTATCACTATCAACAATGTGTGGCAGCGCATGTTAATACTGGGGATGAGTGGCACGCATGTATACAGTGCATATCGTCCATGCGCTCCGTGCGTGTGCTGTCCACCAACACCACCTCCCCATACTGTGGTCCAGGTAGCAGGCAGTCAGCGGTGTTGGTCATTAAGAAGAAGGAAGAGCTGCAGCCATGCAGGTACAGCGCGCTGCTAGGACTGCTGACTGTGCATTGTGTGTGTGCGCGTGTGTGTGTGTTTGTGTGTGTGTGTCACCGGCCGGCAGGCTCTGCTCTGCGCCTGGAGGATGGATGAAGAGAAGCCAAGCCGACCCCGTCCCGACCAATCAGCGCGCAGCATCATTTCATTCATTCATTCCGTTCGGCATTGCAACAGATAATAAGAGGAGGCAGGACAGGACAGGACGGCGTCCCAGTTTAAGTTTTCTTTTCTCTGTGTGTGAATCGGTGTTTGTGGAACCTTACCTTACCAGCTCAGTGAGCTCACTCTCCGCTGCGTCGAGTTTATTACCACTTTCTCGCACGCGGCAAAAAATAGGTGCCCGGTAAAAGGTAGTTCTAGCAAATAAACAGATGTCGTCTGACTCGTCTGCACTCTGCAATATAGTCGGAGCCGGAGGGGAATGTTTTCTCATTAATTCTATAAATATAAGGGAGACAGCAACAATAATGCACTGCAGCCGCGGCATCGGCAGGCAGCAGTAGGATACTTTGACTTTGTTTGACAGCCAGGTAGCCTACATGTACATGTGTACATGTACATGTGGTGACCACATGTTGTTGGCAACAACAATGCATATAGATCTATACAATGATTGTATTACAATCTAGACTACATGATAGGCTCCAGCCGCTCCATCAGGATAAAAACGCAATAAAACCGTCAGGTCCGCCGCGGTCGGGTGTTTAATAAATGAGAAAACGGAGACTACCGGTATTTGATTACTAAGGTGCACACACGTGTGCCGGGCTAGGCAGACACAAAAGTGCTCCGTGTGGAAAACGTGTAGACTTCTCACAACGGACAATGGAGTCGCATTGTTCCTCCATGGAGCTTAAAACTTCAAAGCTTTGCATATAGGTTAGGGACCAGGGTTATTCGTATACAAAGAGTGCTCCGCGGAGCTCATACCTCCGTGACTCCGTCAGGCCGAGTGGCCATAGCTCAGGCCCGGGTCTATGGTGAATAATAAAAGGTTATGGAGATTGGAGAATATATTGTAATGGTGACATTATGGGAATGCTGATTGCTGAGTATGAAAATGAGGAGAGGAATAGGTACAAGAAAAAGAAACATGAATCAAATAGGCTAGGCTAGACTTATAGACTTATACCCACCCCAGTCATCTTTGTTAAGCAATGACCGATTAATCACTTTGGCTTTAATAAGATGAAATGTGCATGCAGTTTGTGATGTTCCAACAGTGGACATGCTTGGAGGTGCATGGTGTTGGGGGAAGGTGACTTGCTGCCTGAGTGCCAATCCATTATCTATCGTTTTTTGTTTTTGTTTTATAATAATTTTTATCCCACGATTTTGAAACCCATTTTTTCACCCAGTGTCAATTATCTAATGTAACACTTCCTCTGCCAACCTGGGGGGGCAGCGGACTGACCTCATGCTTCCTTTTATGCATGAGGAGTCCAAGCTGCTTCTTTTCACCTGACAGGGGATAGTTTCCCCGGTTGGACGTAGCGCGTGGAAGGAACACGTTATTCCAACCAGTTCCTTTTCCCCTCTATCAGGCGCCCCGGCTGGTGGCTGGCCAGGGGGAGGTAGTTTTAGAGACCAGGATTACTGCATGTTTTTGTGAAGGTACCTACCCTAGGGGACACAGGGAGAACATGCAAACTCCACACAGAAATATCGTTAAGCAGAGACGTCTGTCTTTCAGCAGCAGGCCAAGGACTCAATTGGGTGGGCAGGTTGCTGCGTTGCCCAGCGATGGCTATATAAGCTTCTGCTCACAGTTAAAGAGTTGATACAAAAACGTAAAGTGGGCTGGTATATATGGAAGCATAAAGCTGACAAAATTCAAATGAAATGGCAAATACGAAAAGTCAATTGAAATAAGATAAATGCTTTTTCATTTTCAGGTCATTAACGCATTTCTTATTAAAAAAAAATCTAAAATGCAATAGCATTTACATTTTCTACAGATGTGCTCATTCTATGACACAATTAAAATTATAAATAAAAGATCATTTGATTTTCAATTTTCACAAAATGCCCTGCTAATTAGTGGATAATATTAAAATTAAAATGCAATTTTGCAAATTCAAATGAAATGAGAGAAATGCTTTTTGAGTGGTGTAAACCACTCCTACAACTGGCTTTGTTAGTTTACGTGTCTGTTCGTACCAAAAATTGAGTGGTGTAAACCACTCCTACAACTGGCTTTGTTAGTTTACGTGTCTGTTCGACGTGTTCGTACCAAAAAATGATGTCAGACATTACGTCAGACCACAGTTGATCAGTCTATATAAGACCTTACACCACTCAGTTCACACAGGTGTGATTTTTAACCTTCAGATAATGAACGCATTTAAGTGAATATATAATGCAATAGCATTTACATTTCATCTCCAGGTGTGCTCATTCTATGACAGAATGAAAAAGCAAAAGCAAATAACATTGCATAGGGTATAGCAGGAACAGTAGTTTGTTTTGAAACATTTGAGGGGGAGTGTCTTCCTTGGCCTATACTGGCAGCTTGTACACAGAAAGTTTGATGCTGAACAATCCGAGATTCAACGTTAACTTCAACTTCACTGTCACATCACAGGTCACATCACGTGACCTGTGGACAGCAGTTATCATGTCAGTAACTAAGTGGCAGTGCCACTGCAGCAGCAGAAGTGAGGCGCACCTGCAGTCGTACTGTATGTATACAGTACTACGGTCTAGCATCCTGTGTATATATACACAGGACAGCTGTGCATAGACACAAATACATAATGTCCGCCTCCCATGCAGCCTTCCAATCTAGCGGAGCTACAAAGGTGGATGCAATGCTTACAACATTACTGCACATATGGACAGTTAAATCCTGGGAGTTAATTTCCCGCTTGCACTCTGACTGTGTGTGTGTGTGTGTGTGTGTGTGTGTGTGTTTGTGTGCGTGCGTGCGTGCGTGTGTCTGTGTGAGAATTCAACATGAGTGAAACAATGTAAAAATGATTATAGATTTTAACCATAAACAAAACCCCTACATATCCCTAATACATTAGATGTGCAGACAAATGCGAACCAAACGTGCACATTTATGTTCATAAAATGTCCTTCGGGGTTAGGTTGGGGTCGCAAGTCAATGGCAGAATTCTTTTGGGGTCGGGGGCTGAAAAGTTTTGGAACCCATGGACTAGAGGTAACGCTAGGGATTAGTACTATAATCAGGTATACCATAGAGAGAGTGAGAGACAGGTCATCACATCCCAATATGAACATATTTTTTTACTGTCTACAGAACACATTCGTTTCTTGCGAATGACATGACACTCGCTTGTCTAGCTACTATTAATGTTTGGAGCTGGATTATGACTTACAGAGAAAATTCCACACACATAGTGAATTTCACCCTATTGGTCTATCAATACAGCGTACAAGTGCAATCATACTCTTGCTCAAAAACAGTACACATACTCAGCATGTGCATATACACAAAGATAGAGAGTGAGTCAGCAACAGAAACCCCATCCACTGCTGTCAAGGTGAGTGAGGAGTTGGCCAAAGGCAAGATGACTGAGGTCGTTCAACCTCAGTCATCTTGCCTTTGGCCAACTTTGGCCAACTCCAAGATCAAATGAAGATCGAGTTTTAATAATGAAGGTTCACTAAAACTTGGTACAGACCATAAACAGAGCAGTTCTGAATGGCCAAACACAACTCAATATTGAAGCGATGTGAGAGGGTTGTCTTGCCAACACCAACTTGGTGTTGGCAAGACGAGGACTCCTGAATCTGGGACTGCCCATAACTCCGACATCCCATTACTCCGACTACTTGGCTTCATGTGCGGTTAGGGTAAGGGACAGGGTTAGTAATAATGTGGCGAGTCTGACCAACGCACTCAGACTCGGAATAATACGCCATCAGACTAATGACAGCTGCCCTGAATCGCTGTTCTCCACACACTCCACCCTCCTGTCTAGCATCAAGATCTCGAGCTCTGCTTTCTGTCGACTGACAATCAACACAGGGATAGGCTGGGGGCAAACAAGACACAGGGGACTAGGTTTAACAAATAATCAGGGTGGAGAGACAAGACAGGTAATAGCAAACTAGGGTAGCCAGGAAGCATATACACAAAATCAGATACAAAACACCTGGGGAATTACAACTAAACACTAAATGCAGTAAACAGTAAACATTACAAAAACACCTAAACAGAGGAGAAATGTCCAAAACCAAACACAAATGGCCGATGTCCTATGGCAGAAGCTTGTGGAGCTTGTAGATCGGCTATAGAGCACATAAGTCCTGATAGACTCTCTCATCCCCTGGTTCCCGTAAGTATTTTCTCTATGGAGAATAACATTGGAAAAAAGAAAATAGGTGAAGTGGTCCTTTAAGGGCAGCGACTAGACTCAATTCCTCAGCATTGGCAATATCTCCGTAAAAAGTGCAGTGCTTGTTATAAATAACACATTTATATATAAATCAACAGTGTTGCCATTGCATGCCTATACATGCTACTCTGGGCCAATGACTTGTTCAACCAGCTGCTTTCAGATCACAATCCCTATGCAAACAAATGTCATCTGATCTCCTATTATTCCTACCATACACCCACCCACAGGCATCAGTGCAATAATAGAAGTAATACAAAATACAACCACAAAATCAATCCAAGTTAAAAAATAAATAAAAAATACACACAAACATAACATGGTTGCCAACCCAGACTCCACTATAGACGAGGCCTGGCTGGCAGCAGGTGCAACCAAGCTCCCAAATAGCGAACCCCCTAGCTACATGTCAAGTGCCTTGGCCATCATCACCACAATAGACGACTGTGAGTTAACGCAGGGTAGGAGGTGCCACAGGCTACAATACTCCAACAAAACAATTCAACAGACAAAAGCATATAATTGACCTCTCAGACATTTCTTGTTTTCAGTGCCAACTTGAAACCTCCCAAACAAGTGATGGTCTTGGGATTTCTTGGCAACCTGTTGCACAGACATGCCACTAACGTAAAACAAGACACTGTCTCATGACTGTGTGGCTTCCCCCTGTGGATCTCTGACGTCACGCCCTGCTTCTGATCTGAAGAAGTCACCACAATGGGCTCTATACACACGCCATTTTGGATCCCTACTTCCTTCACAGGCTCTGTTCCATTCTGGTCAAACAGAGTCAGGGTGTGCATGTTGGATCACTGGAAACACTACACCAGTGGGTCTCGCAGGCCCCATTTACACGGGCAGCCAAATCTAGCCTGAATTAGATCTGTGCCACATCCAGATTGAAATCCGATTTGTTTAGATAATTAAGGCCCCATTTAGACTGCAGTCACATTCAAATCCGATTCAAATCTGATTTATTTCTCAAATCTGATTTATTTCTCAAATCTGATTTATTTCTCAAATCTGATTTATTTCTCAAATCTGATTTATTTCTCAAATCTGATTTATTTCTCAAATCTGACCTTTTGGCCGGACCATTCATGCATTTGCATGTGACCAGATCTGATCTGTCACAGATATGTGTATTCAGACTGGCATCCAATCAGATCTGTGCCACATCCAGATTGGAATCTGATTTGTTTAAATAAGTCTATATGCAAACAAGTCACATGCAAGTCATATGGAATCCGATTTAGATCAGATTGTTGCATTCAGACTGAGACAGATCTTCTGAAATCAGATTTTAATCAGATTTGAACCACCTCTGAATGTGGCTCAAGTCACATCTGATTCCATGTGACTTTGACTTGTATACATGTCTGCATTTAGGCCTCATTTAGACTGTAGTCACATCCAGTCAAATCTGATTTATTTCTCAAATCTGAGCTTCTGAACTTCAAACATATACCATAAAAATCTGACCCACCATAATCAATAGGATAACGCAAAGAAAAGCGTACAGCTTGTTTCCATTACAGGCTGACTTTGATCATCTCTGTCACATAGTACAAATATATATAAATGCACATGTAAGCCTATATAAATACACATGCATGTAAGCCTCTCATCTGTGCTGTGACGGAAAACTAGCCTTTTTTCACATGCACACACAGAATTGCTATTATATTTAGGGTCCAATACATTGTCTTTTGTTCAAATGGCAGTATAGTCAAATGTAAATGTGTAAATGTGTGAAAATGTATCAATCAACAAAAAATTAAATAAAAATAGCCTTGAATTCACATGAATGAAACAACACAAACAAGCAGTTAAGGAATACTTAGTTACAAATTCATACTGAGAAATGGCCTATCCTAACCCAGGCTCATTTCAAAACCCTCAGTAATGTATCAATGTAATATAGCACATGATTACAGGTGGGCCTTAAATGACCCATTTTAGGAAGGAAGCCACAGGCCATATCAAATATCGTGCCGGACTTTGAACGTGCCTGTTCTATAGGAACACCAAAACCAACTCAATGCTGCATGCAGGATATAAAAGGGAGGGGACGCTCACACAGCCACCACCCCCAATATCCCACAGCTTTCCCCCGAAACCAACACACATAAAACAAAATGGTCAAATGAATGACACAACATAACACATCAATTCCCACAGCACATTCCCCATATAACACAACAATGGAACAATAACTGTTAGTGTGCAGCCCGAGGTATGGTGGGTAAGTCCATCCTTGTCCAATGCAACACCCCGTGACGCTACAACATTATGTTTTTGTGAAGTTTTGTGGGCTACTTTTTTATGGACTGTATTTACAGGCAAAAGCATTAGGGCCACAATGGAGAGCCGGAAGGCACTATCGGTCATGGTCCATGACTGTGAAACCGCCCAATGCTGGAGTTGTGTCAAAACTCATTTTGAAAGGATCTATACCAGCGACCCAGGCCCACTAGCTGCAAGCACAGAATCACTAATGTGTTATGTGCAAGTGGAAATCTTGACCTGAGGGTGTAGAACTAGAGAATTATGTATAGATAATCAAAATCACTAGGCTTCATCCTCCAGGGAACATGAGTATGATATGATTATGGACCTGACCCCTCTCTCTCTCTCTCTCTCTCTCTCTCTCTCTCTCTATACTATAGGTTGTGCATCAGGCCACAACTTAGAGACTGCATGTCATCAAGGTCCCCTGCTGGGAGTGGACAGTCAGGTATGGATGCCACTGGACTCTGTGAGTGGGAAAACACTCTACCAGGGCTGTGTCGAGGCCTTAAACAAGGACAAACTTAAAATCAGAACAGACACGCCATGGAAAGAGCATTTTAAAGTTCATTCTGATGTAAAATATGTATGGAGCGTGTTTGTACAAACCACCATTAACCAAAAGCACTACAATGGCGTGTTTTACATGGTATTGTATAAGTGAATGCTTTTCTTTTGGTTTTAAATCCTGAGGTTTCAGATGGCTGTCCGTTTTGCACAGAAAGAGAGACCATATTTCACTGTTTTGTACTATTGTTCAAGATTGGCATCTTTACTCAGGACACTTAGTTCTTTTTGATGTCCGTTGGAGAGGTTTTTTACTAAACAGATGTTTATATTTGGTTTTATGTATGGGAAAAAGAAGAAGAAAAAAAGGTAGAATTTCCTTTTTGGACAAGCAAAGTTGGCAATTTATTTAAGTAGAAAAGAAAAAAATGGATGGAGGGCAGAGGTGTGACCAGGTTGTTTTTTTTTTTTTTACCAAACAGATGTTTATATTTGGTTTTATGTATGGGAAAAAGAGAAGAAAAAAGGTAGAATTTCCTTTTTGGACAAGCAAAGTTGCCAAGGTGTGGTTTGGCACACCTTGGTAAGGTGTGCTTTCTTCTGTGAATGACGATGGAGTCACGTTTGTAGATGACATGCTCTGAAAAAAGGCAATGCGTCTATTGTAGTTTGTGACTGATATGTGAAGGAATATAAATCATTTTTTAAGAATCTCTTCTCCTCTCCTCTGTTATCCTCTCCTCCATTCCACACAGAGCCATTAAAAAGTTATTTCCACCCATAGGGGTCCCACGAATACTATAAATGTCACGTGAGGTTTCGTGAGTCATGTGACAATGACTGTCAAACTGAGTTTTAATAATGCATATCCTTTGCCTGTAATTGTCTTCAACAATTTGTGGTAGGCCGTTTTCTTGTAAAAACGCCATATATCATGAACGCAACAACCAATCATACCCAAATTGCTATCACACATTAAGGTGCATCCAAGTGCACCTCCAAAAGCACTTTCACTTCTTACGACTGACACAGCCCACTGAGCCCAGGCCCAGGGTGGTCACCAAGACCTGTGGTCCCCGAGGAGCATGGGTTTCTAGTTTTGGAGTTAATAATTTCACTTTGTTTTATTCCTTTTTGCAGAGTTAATCAGACAGGCAGTTCAGTCAAAACAGTTTTAGCACCCCCCGTCCCCCCGTCCCCCGTCCCCGTCCATAGACAACAATCAAATATATATAGACAGAATGAATACAAGTAAAGTATATCACGAAAAACTAACTTAAAAAATTAAAATAATAATAGTAATAATAACAATAATAATAATAATAAAAATGAAAATATCTATCTGATAGAAGCAAATAGTACTGATCAATAGTAGTAGTAATAGCAATCATAGCATTGGGAGGGAGGTGCATTCTGGCCCCGTCAACTCCAACTTTTCTAGTTTTGGAGGTTAATGACTTCACTTGTACAACATAATTGCGCTGCACGCGTGTCACCGCAATAAAACCGTCGAGTGAACAATTGCGCTGCATCGCAGGGCCCATTTAGTGTGTGTATAAGTACCACTGTCCTGTGCTACTGTGTTAGTCATTTGAGGTCACAGTGAAAGCAACTGTACTTTTCGAGGGTAATTGCACAGTCATCCTCACCGTGGCGAAGCCAGTGTTAGTGAGGAAACGCAGGCCTTATGAGTGTTAGCGGTGGAGGTCCCTGCATGGCTGCATGACCGCTGCTGGTGGCGAAGGTCCCTGACTTTACTGTGTTTGACAACAGCCTACTACCAGAACATTCTGACCTGTCCCACCTATTTGTTTCCACTGCCCGGTGCCACACCACAGTACGCAACCCGTGGGTTTGGTGGAAGTGGAAAAAGGTGCAGTTGTTCTGTGATGTGGCTGTGATGTGGTTCTTGTTCCTTTGTTTCCAAATAATGCATCTCTTCTGTCCACATTGTTCATGTCTGGATGTGCGTCTGTCTGTCTGTCTGTCTGTCTGTCTGTCTGTCTGTCTGTCTGTCTGTCTGTCTGTCTGTCTGTCTGTCTGTCTGTCTGTCTTTGCCTCCCTTGCTTTTGTATGTCTGTCTGTTGCCTGTTTCATTCTCTCTCCTCTGCTCTCCTCTCCTCCACTCCATTTCACCCCTCTCCCCCCTTCCACCTCCTCTCCATCTCTCACATCCCTTTCTCTCTCTCCCTTGACAATGCAGAATGGATTGCTCGTGGCACGTTGCAGATGTGTTTAGAACAGTACCAGCTCAACCACAGTGCCACTGTGTTGACAGACACTGTGCTTATTTACAGCATGCTAAACCAACTGTCTGGAACTCGTACCAGTGTCAATAGGTTCTCTCTCTCCCTCTGTGTCACTCAGCCTCTTGAATTATTTCGATACCCCCCTCTCCCACCCCCTTGGTCACTGGGAGCCTGCAAGGGAAGTCTGTTGTTTGTTTCCTGAGAGTCCATACAACAGATCTGGTTGCAGATGGAGATATAAGCAGTTGTGGGTTTTTGGTCGAGGGATGTAAATAGATTGTAAGGTTTGGGAGACCGTACCGCGAAGAGATGCATCCCATGTGCCCTAGCTGCATACTGCGAGCGCAAAAGTCACGCACCTTAAAAGACCAAGGAGAGAAAGGCATGTGAAGCATGCACAGCCTTTCATTTTGGAAAGCTTACATTCTGTACTTTCATAATCTGCAAAAAGCTGAAAAAAGACCAATGCCCTAAACTAAAGCACTGTACACTGTACACATTATGGTCAAATCTGTCCCAAGCTGTCACCAGTTTAGCTGGCTTGCGAATGAGAATGTTTGGAGGTACTTCTCTGTGGTCTATACTGGCAGGCAGTGTGCATATAAAGATTATCTCTGGACAGACAGACAGACAGACAGACAGACAGACAGACAGACAGACAGACAGACAGACAGACAGACAGACAGACATGTCTCACACACACACACTGTAAAAATTGTGATTTAGTCAAACCCAAATACTTCCCTCCCCCCTGTACATAATGCATACAGCATGAGCATTTAGAGGAAAGCATATGTACCACGAGTATTAGAAACACCTGTGGCAAGGAGGGCAACAGTCATAGTTGTTTAGATCGTATAGCGTTGCACGGGTGAGAGTGGGATTGCCCATAATGCATTGGCATCTCTCAACATCACTGTACATGTTTCTCAGTAAACTATCCCACAGAGCTATTCACGGGGGACCTCTAGAAACACCGGCCGTAAAAGCTCGCTGCGGAAATATTTGCGCTGTTTTCAATCAGAAGTCGGCCTATTTACTGAACAGTCGAATGCTCGGCGATTGCCTCTGGAAGATCTCGACGGGTTTGCACAGATTTCATGGCATTCTCCTTGAGTGTTGCTTTTTGTGTGTTTGCTAATGAAGTGTTAACATTTTTATTTTATTTTATTTCCAGTATGGCTGCCAGAATAAAGAACAGTATACCAGGACTTCTCTCATCTTCTCCATTTATCCTCTTAACTCCTCTCCTCTCTCATCTATCTGGTGTTCATTTGCAGACCTTGTAATTTGGCTGCTGTCACGTGCGTGCGCGTGCGTGCGTGCGCGGCTGCGCGCGTGTCCATGCAGGTTTATTTCAGTCTGTCGGTGGTTGCCACAGTGTCTGTCGGTGGTTGTGTGTGTGTGTGTCCATGCAGGTTTATTTCAGTCTGTCGGTGGTTGCCACGTGGCAGCCATGTGTTTGTCTGTCACTCGCTGCTCTTCCTTTATTGTGCTGTAAGCAGTGGTAGAAAAAGTACTCACATGTTTTACTTAAGTAAAAGTCAATTGACAGTCATCAATACTGCCATATAGAAATACTGTGTTACAAGTAAAGGTATGGAATTCAACATTTACTTCAGTAAAAGTACAGAAGTATTGGCATCAAAATGTACTGAAGTACCAAAAGTAAAAGTACACATTGTGCAGAATGTCCCATTTGAAGTTTTCAAAATAATGTCTACAAATCTTTTGAATATAGCAGAGCTTGTAGATCGGCTGTTTCATTTTATATAATTTTTATCCCACGATTTTGCAACCCATTTTTCACCCCTGTGTCAATTATCTAATGTGATCCTGGGCTCTACACACCCTCCGCCAACCTAGTCCCCATATATGGGGGACATGGGGAGAGTTTGGGTCGTGGACCAATTTTAGGGAGTCATGGGTAAATGTATTTAGCAAGGAAATATAATGGCTGACAACTGCACGATGGATGACGAGATCCAAAACCGCCTTAAACAAGTCTCAACGTCATTTGGTCGTCTACAGAGAAGGGTGTTTCTGAACAGACATCAATCTCCACACCAAAGTGCTTGTATACAAAGCAGTATATGCATCCCAACACTACTGTATGGATGTGAGCCATGGACCATCTACAGCCACCATCTCAGAAGCCTGGAGGCCTTCCATGTGAGATGTCTCCAGAAGATTCTCAGCATCACCTGGAAGGACAGAGTGCCACAGACAGAGGCGTTGGAACGTGCAGGCAGCTGCAGCATGGAGTCTATCCTGAACCAACATCAACTCAGGTGGCTGGGTCATGTCATCCGTATGCCCAGCCATAGACTCCCACGCAAAGTCCTCTACGGCCAGCTACACCTTGGTCAACGCAGTGCCGGTGGGCAGAAGAAGCGGTTCAAAGACCAAATTAAGACCATGTTCATGCGTGTTCATGATTGTGTGTGTGTGTGTGTGTGTGTGTGTGTGTGTGCGTGCGTGCGTGCGTGCGTGCGTGCGTGCGTGCGTGCGTGCGCAGGTTGTGTTTCATGATGTGTCCATGTTATCGATAGGTCCATCTATCTCCTTCCAGACGGTGCTCTCTCCCCTCGCCCCCCCACCACGCAGCATCAAAGCTGTAATGGAAGAGTTCCACCTCACATGGTGCATCAGGAATTCTTCCCCAGCATCTGTATTATCTCTCATCTCTACGAGCTCACAGACTGGCCTGGAATCTGCTCCTAAAATACGGTATCTGTACCGTTAACCCTGACATCCCAATTATGGACATCTAATAAAATCTTTACACGGAAATTGTTTGTTTTGTTTTTTCAAAATGTTTAATGGCATAGTATGTAACTTTGAGTGTTCCCTCTTTACCAGCAGTTATCAGCCTCTGGAGTAGTGTGGTGGTGATTATCTGCATAAACACATCTCTCTGTATTTTAATGTTTTGTTTTGGTTGCCCAAAAACGTCCTGGTCGGCTATACTGAAACTGTGGAAAGGCTGCATGGGCGATGGCCCGAGGCTCCATAAAGCAGACACGTCCACGAGTACATTGTGGGTATTTTATTTACCTCTCAAACCAATCAAAGAGAGTGCAAGCCGACAAAGTAATACAAAAGAAAATAAGACTGAAAAAAAAAAAAAACGACTTAAAGAAGCTGAAACACAGGATATGCCCTTTCTAACTAAGGACCCTGTCAGCTGTTCCCTAGCCTGGGAGGCACACCATTTTCGGGTTTATGATCCAGTCGGGAGCAGATGGTAACTTACATCATGTTGTGGTCACTGATTTGTAGTAGAGGGTACGGGTCCAAAATATTGACTTGTCTCTCGGTCACAGCAGGTCGGTTCCATTCCAAATTGCCGCAGGTCTCGGCCGGGGCATCTGAAACGCATAGACCCGAAAGGACCATGAGGATCTGAGCTTTAAATATACTATAGGTGCCCGTGGGGCCTCTACGGTGGTACCCATTGGGCACTGGCCTACTTGGAATCATGCAAGTTGGAAATGAATGCCCCACCCAGATATTATCTCTGTGTCTCTTTTGTGCCCGACGTCAGAATGATGTCAGATTTCTGTATGTCTCTCTGTGTCCCTTTATTCCAAGGCTATGGAGTTCTGCAGTGTCAGCCATGCCCAGATATGGAGTGTGGTGAGGTCAGAACAGGCCAGCTCCATATATGGACCCATGGGCAGGGGCCCGGTCCAGAGCCCGGGCAGAGGCCTTTTTGGGGCGGTTCTGGACAACCGTGGGTCCGACCGACTCGACACCGGGCACTGCACTCCTTATGGTGGTGTGGAACGCGTGTGTCGAATTTGAAGTTGGTGGAACGGTTCGCGAGTTAATTGTATTACAGACGAGACGTACACACAGAGACTTGGTGCATTCATAGTTAGACTGTGTCAGAAATGCCCAAATATGGAGTGTTGTGAGGTCAGAACAGGTCAGCTCTATATATGGACCCTGGGCAGTACACACAGAGACTTGGTGCATTTATATAATAACGTTATAAAAGTAGACATGCATGTGTGCATGCAGTCACGCACACACACACACACACACACACACACACACACACACACACACACACACACACACCGGGGCTGCTAAAACATCATGGAGGGGATCACATCGTTGGCTCTGGGCCGTGGAATAAACCTTGTTTTGACCAAAAATGCCATCTGGGACAAGGAATAGGAGATACAGGTGATTGAAAGATGGCGCGATCCAGTGTTATTGACACCACCAGCTAGCAACCCAATGCTATAACGTGAGTAGCATTACGACTTGATCAATCAAAAGCACTTGAAAGAGCAATTGCCGTACATCTACGGCATTGGCGTTAAGCGTAACATTTATTAATTGACGTAGATCGTAGATCGTCTTTGTGTAAATGCTGCATTCACATGGAATCAGGCAAGTGGTAGACGGCCAACGGCAAAACCTGTTGGACGGCATGGAATGGTAAAAAGATTATATATTTTAAAATGGATTAAATAATATTGATAAAATGACTTCCGGTTTGCCGTCTACCGCTTGCCTGATCCCATGTGAATGCAGCATAAAATATTTAATCATTTTACTGTTCCGTGCCGTCCAGCAAGTGGTGCCGTTTGCCGTCTACCACTTGCCTGATCCCATGTGAAGGCAGAATTATAAGTATCCAAACAAATACTCATCTTAGATTAGATTACCGCAGCCTGATTACCTCTGACGCTACGCTGATAGCATTGGACGACCAACGTTTTCCAAGGCCGACAGCAAATGTTCTCTTATAGCGAGAAGCACACCGCATACCTCGAAAGAAAGCTTAATTTGTCAACTCCAATTTTACCATCTTCCATTCTGGAGATATTTACCTTTATGTAACACCTGCTTTTGTTGTAACGTGCTCTTCTTGAACAGAAAGCCTAGTTAGGGACTGTTTTATGTCAGACGTTGACAGGCAGTTATAAAAATGAACACAAGAAATATCCTATACATACTATACACCGAATGAAAGCCCTGAATGTCTACTTTTACGAGGAAAAAAGTACACATTGATCCCATCTACCCTTCGTCGGTAATTGGCTTTTGTATGAGCTAAAGAATGAGCATAGGGACTGAGGGAACATATTGGGGATACGTTACTATTGTTTTGTTTATTTTTGAAGATGATGATCATGTTGGATCGGGTAGACACCAGGCGGGCAGATGAAACGATGCAAAGATGCGTTGTCATTATTTATCCATCTATGTACGTGTCTGTCACTGTGTATCGTTCCAACTCGGCTAGCCGAGTTTGCAGAGGGACGGTGGTGTTGCTGTGCTGCCCCTCCAGTAACACAACAGCGTGTATTTGCATTGTTCCATCTGACCATTGATCATCATCATAAAAAAATAACCGTCCACCGTCCCTCGGCGAACTCGCGAAGGACGGTGGGCGGTTATTTTTTTATGATGATGATACAATCCGTGATAGTTTTCTTGTTTGTTCGAATATGCAGAAGGAAAGGAGACCGACTTTAGATCTGTGTCCATCATGGAGCCGGAACATGTTCCGACAGACGCCTCCCCTCCCCTGAAACAAACAGGAGGAGGGAGAAACAGGAGGAGAGGTGGAGACTATGGAAGCCGGAGACAAGCCGATCGAATGTTTGATGTGTGATGACTGGAGTACGCTCGCATGGGCGCCGCCATTATGTTTACAGAGACTATTCTACACAATGCGCCCCTCCCGTCCTGTTTTCAGGAAGGGGGGAGAGGCTTTTTTTTTTGTTGATCAAGTGACCGGAGTGTTGTGGGATACTTTTATTGAAAGTAATCAATAAAAACATGCACTAAACGGAGATCTACGTGTCCCGCATCGGACCGTTGGGATTCGAACCACGTAGAAAACCGGTTCTCGCATTCGGAGCGTTAAGTACATATACTCAAGTAAATGCACTTAGTTACTGCAGTGCCCACCACTGGTAACACTTAGTTACTGCAGTGCCCACCACTGGTAACATATACACTGAGCTTCTGCAGTGCCCACCACTGGTAACATATACACTGAGCTTCTGCAGACACAACTATGACGTCATCAAAGACAGGAAATGATCTCCGCTTCCACCCTCTCTCTCATGACAAGTGATGACATCCCTCCATTTATCTATAATAATCCCATTGACATCAAAGTGAAGAGGGGAACCCCCCCCCCCCCCCCACACACACACACACACACACACACACACACACACACACACACACACCACAATATAGTTATTATCACACACTTAAAGTATACAGCTGTCATCGCTTATATGTCTCTGTCAGCGGCCGACCATTAAAGGCATCCATGGTGAAATAACTCCTGACTGTCAGGTGAAAGGAAGCGGCTGCTGTGTCTGGGAGGAGACGTGTGGTCGTCTGCATGCGCTCCAGTGACTCTCAATATTTTCTGCTTCAGAGCCCACTGCCATGTGATCACTTAATGGCAGTGGTGTAAAGTAGTAAGTACATTTACTTAAGTACTGTAGGCTATTTAAGTACAATTGTGAGGTATTTGTACTTTACTTGAGTATTTCCTATTTCCAATAATTTTACTTCTACTCTACTACATCTCAGATCCAAATATTGTACCTTTAGTTACTAGAACAACATTGGACAAACAGACATAAATGAGGCTTCCCCATTTTATAGTAGACTAGAGCGGTCAGCGGTGCCCGTGGGGCACTACTTAGAACGCTGCAAGTTGGAAATGCATGCCCCACCCAGATATTATGCGTTGGAGCCTCTACAGCGATGCCCGTTGTGCACTGGCTAACTTGGAACGATGCAAGTTGGAAATGCATGACCCACCCAGATATTATGTCTGTGTCCATTTCATGTCCATATATGGAGTTCTTGTCAGGCATGCCCACATATGGAGTCTATGCAGACGTCAGAATGATGTCAGAACAGGCCAGCTCCATATATGGAGGGGGGCCCCAGTCCAGACCCGGGCAGATGTCTTTTTGGGGCGGTTCGGGACAACCGTGGGTCCGACAGACTCGACACCGGCCACTGCACTCCCTGTGGTGGTGTGGAACGCGTGTGTCAAATTTGAAGTCGGTGGGGCGAACGGTTCTCGAGTTACGTGGATTACAGACGTGCGTACGTACAGACAGACAGAGACTTGGTGCATTAAATAGATAATTTAAATTAGGAAGCCAAAGGTCCCAGGTTCGATTCCAGGCCTCAGCAATGTGTCAAAGTGTCCTAGACCTAGAGCAACACACTTAACACCTAACTGGTCCCCGAGCGCTGTGCTAATGGCTGCTCACTGCATGCTCCTACCCATGGGATGGGTAAAATGAGGACATATTTCACATTATGTGCAAACATACAGTGACAAAAGAAAACACCCAAAGGGGTATTCCTATTATGGGTAGAGTAGAATATTAGGATATTTCAATGTATTAAAAAAATACACTGTCTGCATGTGTAAAAACTGCCACAGCGTAACCACTTCCGACCAGATCTGCTATTTTTGGCATGTGCACCCCGCAGTGCTAGGGGTGGTGCAACTCTTTAATACCTGCAATGAAGCCTTTAGCCTGACTTTGACTGGAAGTTTCCGACCTCTGTGATGTGGCTGGCCAATGTTTGATTTCCATTAGCCATGGTCTGTTGATGGCCATGTGTGCTGACATCACACAGCAGCCCTGCAGTAAATAACAGCAAAGTCACCGCAACACACACCAAAGTGGTAGTTAATTTACAATGGAAACTTGCCTTTATGCTTTCACTGTCTTTGACACGACAATGCCTGAGAACCACGGCTCAACAATTGCGCTCTGCTGTGCATGCTATGTGCACTCTGCTGGCGCATGAGAGTGCATCAAGCTCATAATGTCAACATCCTCAGTTCCAGTGTGGTCATCCCTCCACTCTGTCCATGTTTTGTCTCTGTTCACTGGGCTGGATAAATAAAGCAAAAACACCAAAGCTCTGGGCTGCATGTCCACGCAGTTAGAACCAACACCATCCATTAACATTGTTTTCTGTCTGTTTGGGAGCCCACAGAGCCCAACATACGTAGGTGTGAGGTCCCGTAGCGGCCGGAACCTCTAGTATTATTGTAGTTATGATTATATATTTTTTGATTGGCTGTAACAGAACTGACTTCACATCCTCTTTGCTGTATTACACACACACACACACAAGTGTGCGCACGCCCGCATGCACACACACATGAGGTAAGAGCTAAAGCAGCGATGGGAACTGGCAGGAGGCTGTCAACAGGGAAAGTGGCCATTGTATCAGTGATATTCAGTGGTGGAATGTAACTAAAACATTGTATTACTTTGGTGAAGTTCTTTCCAATTTTCAATACTTTTACATATCTTCTCCACTACATCGCAGAGGCAAATATTGTCCTTTTTACTTAACTACAATTATTTGAAAACCTTAATTACTAGTTACTTTTGGAGTTTCATCAACCACTTCAGTCCATGCTTCAACTATTTGACAATACATGCATTGTGAGCTTGTACAATTTGTGAAACTTGTGAACTTGTGAAATGGGACACTATCATAACGAGTACTCTTTAAGTATAGATACCTCCTCACAGAAGACACAGGCTGGGGAGCAAACCCATATACTGCTCCCGGGAAGTTTATGCTGCATATATATGCCATATTCAGGTTCATATACAGTGCATATGTGGATACATTGGAAATATATGTCTCTATATAGCTTATGCAATTTATATTTCCATGTGCGGGGGTGCGTCAGCTATATAGGTTGGGATGTAACATGGCTAAAAAGGTTTGGGAACCGCTGGGGTACAGTAATGTGACAGGAAAGGGTGAGAGAGATGGGGGGAAGACATGCAGCAAAGACAAAAGACAGATCCCTTAATAAACACTTATGGAAGCCAAACATTTAGAAGACTCATCCTTTGATATCTTAATTATAATAGCTTCTCCAAAGCAGGGCAAGCCTCAGCACCCACAGACACTCTGAGGGGAAAAGAATGACAAGGGTGGGGCAATCTGCCTCAATTATCCATCGAACAATACCAGTTTACCAACCTGTATGTGTGTGTATGCGTGCGTGCATCCAATGAGTAGGCTACAGTACACGCACATGAAAGTAGAGCAGCATTACCTCATCCCCCCGGTGATGGTGCAGAAAGGTACAGGCGTCTCCCTAGCTCTCCCTTTCAGGACCTCCAGAACAATTGTCTGAGCTCTTAACCCATTGATCAATTAATACCAGGATAGCATCTGCTTTCAAACGTCGTGCCACGCTATGAGTTTGTAGATCTGCTACTTTTGGAAAATCAAGAAAATGTATGCAAATCTTTGATAAGCATTTTTTTAATTTTAAAGCAAACATTTTTAACTCAAATCTGCAGCCAAATACATAATTTTGGGGATCCTTGACACTAAGACTGATAGGCATATATTAACATAAGAGTTTCAGAAACCTGTTACTTTGAACCCAGATCTTAATGGGTAACGGGTGACCAGTGACCGTCTAGTTTTCACAATGGAAGCTTATACACACACACACACATGCACACACGCACGCACACACGCACGCACACACGCGCGCGCACTTAACCAGCACTTAACCTTAACTGAATGCATGCCCATTCTGGGGTGAACATTCGACACAATTTACACAAAACAATGCTAATCTATAAGCTCACAACACGAGTGTGTCGCAACTAACTAGGCTTTATTACTGTAATGAGTAGTGTTATTATACTATTGTCAAAACAGTAATAATTGTAGCCTAGTTATTATTCTAACTAATTTGGAGTTATTAAACCATTTTTTTATATGCCCAGCTTTGTCTGTTTGTGTGAATTTTAGCGATGATTTGATTGGCTGATCACCCCATAGCGATGATTTGATTGGCTGAGCAAAGTACATATTGAGGATAAAAAAGTGAGGGCATAAGTGAAGACGCCTAAAGTGATTGGCCGGAATTACATTCGTGATGATTTGCTTGGCTGAGCACGGAATGTGATGTATGATGATGTATGATAATAAGAACACCCCTCTCTTCATACGAGTGTGATTTTTATTATTATTATTTTTTTTCTTTTGGCTATCCAAAAATAGCAAACATACTGTAACTTGCCCAACACTAAGACAACTAAGACATCCGAAAGTTCCGAAATAGAACCAGGTGATGTTCGCTCACCGTCCTAAGACTCCTGTCTCCTCCTCTTGTACAATAACTTGCCTCCCTGTCAGTCTTGCTTCCATCAGAGAATGAAACAATTAAAGACACATAGTCTGCTCAGCCAACTCGCCTAGAATAAAACAATAAACCATCTATGTCCAAAACAGAGGAAGATGGATCAGTGTCTGTTTCTTGTTTCACCTCATATAGTGCAATGCTTTGATGACGTCTCAGATTAACTAATTCCTGCCTTGGGACAGAAAGGGAGGCGTTGTTTTGTGGATTAACTGTCATATAACTGTCTTACATACATGAGCCTGCAAAGGAAAGAGCACAAAGCAATCTGTATTGGCGAATAGCTTAATATAACCGCATTATGAAAGATGATCTTTGGCAGGACGATTTTCCCACACACGTATACAATGTAGAACAATACAAGCAGTGTACCATCTACCTCAATACACACACAAAGCCAGTGGCCAAAGACAAACACTAGAAAGGGGCGCTCCGCAGAGCGCATATCTCCACCAGGCTGGGTTGTGTAGCCAGGGCTAATACACAACAGTGTTGCCAAAGTTGCCAGAATGTGTTGCCGCATGTTGCCGCATGTGTTGCCGCATGTGTTGCCGCAACACCATGTGGGTCTTACAGTAAGTGAAATCACGTTTGGCTATGAGTTGATAAGCTCATAGCTGCATTGCCGATGCAACCGATATGCCAATATATGGAGATCTCTGTATCTTTCATTCCTTGTCCCATTTATGTGCATAAAGTATACAGAGATCCCTGATGTCATCAGTATATGCCCATATGGGAAAAATAGAAAAAGCACGGCCCCATCACGAATTGTACTGCCCTTCTAATATGCATGATGGGGCCGTGATATTTCCATTACTTTTCATGTATATTTTTGAGGGACGATCCTATGTCCCTCCTATGTCCAGTTTTTGGTGTGTGTGCACAAGCTCTGTCCTACACAAACATTAAATGCCATTGACAAGAATGGACAATTTTGAGTGTTCGTGTAAACACAAACATTGAAGACAAAGGTGAGGACACAAATTCTGATTGGCCGGACTGAGATGATATATGATGATGTACGATGATAAGATTGACCCTCACTTAGCACAGGTGTGATTTGTTTGAGTGCATGCAAGCCGCTCCAACATGTGGCTGCGTGTCTATTTGCCTATATCAGCACGATTTTCTTTGTCCCTTTTTGTGGATTCTTTTTGTGCCAACACATTGAACACAAACATTAAATGCCATTGACAATGAAGGGAAAATCTACGTCATATGTAGACCAGCAAATCGGCTAAACAATCACATAAATTCAGTTCAATTAAATTCAATGAAAGGAGAAATTAGGTCATATGTGCCTCAAATATGACGTAAATTTGGTCCCCACACGTCTCAATATTTGCCATTGACAATGAAAGGAGAAATTAGGTAAAATGTCCGCCAAATATGATGTAAATTTGTGGCAACACAAACAGAAAATTCAAATTCATTGACAATGAAGGGAACATTTACGTCATATGTAGACGAGCAAATCGGCTAACCAATCACATAAATTCAGTTGTTCATGAGATGATGTATAATGATAAGAGCGCCCCTCACTTTACAGGGGTGTGTTTTTTTTAACAAATAGACGAGGGTCTGGAGGGTTACATTTGGCAAGGAGGCTTTATACGTTATAGTTGTGCAATAGAAATAAAGAGTGATGACATTGGGATCTAACACTAGCCAACAGTAGCGACGGTCAGAGTGGATAATGAGCTCTAAACTGGCAGACGTGTGACTCCACCGGTGGGCAGGTCAGGACGACGTGACCATGTGCCATACTCACTCAGCACTGCACTGCACCCTCCAGTACTGTGATTCCCAAACCTTTTAGCCTGTGAGTGACCCCAAAGAGAAATTTGACATTTTGCCCTGGACTCAAACTAGTGAAAATAGCAGATCTACAAGTGCACAACACGTTGCTTCGTGCCGCTTTGCGATCGTGGCATGAAATGTTCATATCGTCTCTTAGGGTTGCCAACCGTCCCTTGAAATAAGGAATCGTCCCTTACATGGACACTAAAATACGCTAGGAACACAGGAACACACTTTATAGTGTTCCTTATTTTTGGGAATCAATCAATAAAAGTCTAAACAGCTCATATACATAATACTGTAATACAGGTTGTTATCCACTTACTTAAAGCACTTACTTAGACCAGTGCATGATTTTCAACCTTTTTCATATCAAGGTCCATTACTCATTATTAAAGTCACAGACCAGCCTCTCAGATCCAAGACTTACAATATTTTGTTGTCGTTCAGTCGTTGGATACAATTTTGTCCACAATTGCAGGCTGTAGGCTACTGATGTTGTACTATTAGGAGAGATAAGAGGCAAATGTTGATCAAAAATAACAATTCTATGTTCTCTAATTGTGTAGACTGGCACTTCTTGTAAATTAAGTAATGTGGATGTTAAACAATAATGTAGAACGTAGAATGAAACCAAGGGTTCATTTTACACAAGATTAAAGATCTTTAAGGGTCCATTTGGTTACCAACTCTCCATAATTTAGCTGGGGACCACCTGGAACCCCCTGAAGGACCACTGGTTGAACTAGACCTGTCTGTAATGGGATGTAATGTTTTGTACAACAAAATAATAGAATAGAATCTACAAATATATCTGCCAGTTTTGGCTAATGTTCCCCCCAGAATATTTATGTTGGTGTTCAAGTAGTTCTAATATACCAAAACTATACAGTGAGATGTTATAGTTTTCTGGCGGCTGACCGGGTGACCCTTATTTATCTAGGTAGTTGTGGCCACCCTAGTACCAGTGCTCTTGTGAACTGAAAGGCTGTGTAATCACAGTGGGGTTTGGCAGGCTGACCGCTCAGGACCGCAAACTGTAAAGACAAAAAGATTATTGCTACAGAACTGCCACAACTTCATAACATTTATGCCACTCAATGCAAAACTAAAGCCCAAGACATCATGAATGAAGGACACTAGCCGCCCTATTCTCACTCCTTCCCAGTGGTGTAAAGTAACATTTAAGTACTGTATTTAAGTACAATTTTGAGGTACTTCCAATTTTCAGTACTTTTACTTCTATTTTCAAAAGATTTTTTATACATTTGAAAACTTGTGAAATCAATTGGGACTTTCTGCATAATGAGTGCTTCTAATGTTGGTACTTTAAGTACATTTTGATGCCAAAAGTTTTGTACTTTACTTGAGTATTTACATTACAATATTGATACTTCTACTTTTCCACCACTGCTCCTTCCGTTCCGTCTAAAAATAAATAAACTTTCGCAAACACTTTTCCGCAGAGATATTTAATGTAGAGCGATTGAGCGAAAGCAGAAAAGACTATAGCGTAGAGCTCTGAGGGTTTAAGTGGTTTGTCCTCTGAGAGGCAATTTGTGGTTCAACACAGAACATAATAGGCCATTTAAAAGCACATCAAATCAACATGAAAACAATAAGAGTAATCCAAAATCATCTGTAGCAGCACACATAATATCAGTGGTGGAAGAAGTACTCACATTTTTTACTTGAGTAAAAGTGTCAATACCACCATGTAGAAATATTAAAGATGTACTTAACACATGAATTGCTTGCTTTTGACGGTCATTTAGAATCCAACCGTTGTCTCCCTTTGACGGAATTCATTTAATGTACTTTATCAAACTGCCTCGCTCGCTGATACAACTCGCTCAACATTCAACACTGACCCGATTGCTAGGCAATGCCTTCGTCACCCTCAGCACCAGGATTTTTTCGCACGGCCCCATAGACCTCCCATTCAAAGTAGGATCTTCCTGGCCTCGTATCACTGAAACTATGATCGCTGTCTGTGGTGGTGATGATCCATCCGAGGTTCGGATGTGATTCATGATTTTTGATCGCATTGCTCCCGACATATTACCGTTTCTGGCGAAAGATAAACAGCGTGAGCTACTGCTAACACAAGCCGTCTCTTATAATGGAGGTCTGCGAGCGAGTAACCTGGATGTGAAAACATGGTAATCTATCTACAATAAAACAATAAAAGTAAAGATACAAAATATCTTAAAAATATGTCAATAGACAATAGGTAAGTGTGTTCGAAAAGGAGCAGGTAGAAGCGAATGCTTATACATTCCTACCCCTTCATAACGTTTTTATATTGACACAAAAGTGCTAAGTTCAACATGGATGACACTGTGACCTGCAATGAAGAAGTAACTAGAAAAAGTGCCCCTCGGGGCACAGGTCTCCACCAGGGCAGGTCAGGTTGTGGCCTCCTGGTGGCGCTATAATAGGCCAATGTGAAAAGGGTGACATTTCTTCTTACGCCTTGGATGGCAATTGGATGATTTGAGGCATTTTGTTCCAAAAATGTGTTTTGAAAAAATCCACCTGTTGGTGGCGCTATAACAGGCCAATGTGAAAAGGGTGGGATATATTCATCAGCCTAGTAGGAAAGTCTGTGAAAGATTTCACGTAAATTGCATGTGCGTTCATGATTTGAGGCTTTTTGTTCAAAACAGGCCAATCCTGCAAACTTTGAAAGCCAATGTTAGCCAATTAGGATGGAATCTGAAATATCGGACAGATCCATCTTGAGCACATGACTATAGAGATAGTGTGTAACGATTTGCGGGATTTTTGGAAGGAATCTGGAGTATAATCTCAACAAATGTGTTTTTCAAAAGTCGGCCTCCTGGTGGCGCTATAACAGGCCGTTCTGGAAAATCTGCGGCAGAGGTTCATCGTTGGCATCCAGGGAGTGTGTGTGCAAAATTTGGCATCAACCGGGTTAACGGTGCCGGAGATTAGCTGTACACAGACGGACGGACGGACGGACGGACGGACGGACGGACACACACGGACGGACGGACGGACGGACGGACGGACGGACGGACGGACAGACACACGGACGGACGGACGGACACACACACGGATAGAGTGCAAAACATACTCTCTTCCCGCCTGGTGGAGACAACAATCATTTTCTGTTCCAAATGACCCATTAACAGCAGCCACATCCTGACCACATCAACAGCAGTGACGTTGGGTCCATCTTCAGTGCAGCATCAGCTCAGAGTGCAGCACAGTAACCCTGGTCTGTGCTAGTGGTCAAACAGCCACAGCCTTGAACTCTCTCTCTCTCTCTCTCTCTCTCTCTGTCTCCTCTGTAGTCTATACCAAGGAGAAAATCCACAGCAGACAAACAAGAAGCAAAGCAATGGATGGACAGACGGAAAGGAAAAGCAGACGGACAACCTAAATTACAGCGCAGAGACGGCACTCTCAGGATAAACATCTCCTGTAAAAATACACCATGCAACCAGGAAGGAGGAGAAAAAAACACCCAACAGGTTCAGTAGGGCGCGACGGAGGGACGGCAATGCTGGCCTTGTATTTATTTTTAAACCTTCGCTTTCTAGGCAAGCGTCTCATCCTGGTGACTTGTACAAGTTTTAGGACGGCGGACGGAGACAGTGTTGGAAGACGTATGCTCATTTGGTTTTTTACTTAAGTAAAAGTATCCATACTACAGTGTAGACATACTTTGTTGCCAAGTAAAAGTCTGGTTTTCAAAAGTATCTGCATCAAAATAATACTATAGTATAATAATACCAAAAGTAAAAGTACCCATTGTCCAAAATGTTTTGATGATCTCTTGAAAACAGCAGATCTACAAGCTCACAACGAGTTGTATTGTGATGCATAGTGAGCTTAGATCGTCAAATAATAATGGTTGACGTGGTTAATGTATATTTTGTAACAATAATCAAATTATACAGTTTTCAAGTTTCAAGAGTAAAAAGTAATATTTGCAGTAGTAGATGTTGAAAACAAAATTATGGAGTTTGCACACCCACTTCTTTACGCCTGTAAACCTGTGATGTTTCTGAGTAGAAGTTAAAGTATTGAAAATCCTTATAATAATCCAATAAAGTAAAAGAAAAACAGAATAATTGTGCTACAATACTTCAGTACATGTACTTCAGTTACTTTCCACCACTGTTTAGATAGCTTCTCTCTTTCCAGGAAAACGTCTCATCCTGTGTGACTTGTACACGGACGGACGGACGGACGGACGGACGGACGAACGGGACGGACGGACGGACGGACGGACGGAGAGATCTCAATTTGTGGCTTCTTGGATGGACCGAGTAGGGAAGAGCCAGCGGACACTTTGATGTATTTATAAATATGAATCACTTGTTTAGTGAGAAATGCACCGCAGAATGGAAGGAGTGAGTAAAGGGATATTTGGGCCTGGAGGGCAGTCATTTATTTCATGTAAAAACCATGTCTTAAGTTGTGGGGCTGAGATGACAGGCTGGAGACCTGGAACGCTTTCTCTGAAGAAGAAGAAACGTTTGATCGGGCCTTTGCTCGGCTGTATAGTTGACCCCCCACCCCCTAGCACAGAGCCATACGAGGCCTGTCGCAATCTCTGAAACCCAACACTGGATTAATGCAAGCACAATGTGTGTGTGTGTGTGTGTGTGTGTGTGTGTGTGTGTGTGTGTGTGTGTGTGTGTGTGTGTGTGTGTGTGTGTGTGTGTGTGTGTGTGGGTGCGTGCCTGCCTGCGTGCGTGCGTGCGTGCGTGCGTGCGTGCGTGCGTGCGTGCGTGCGTGCGTGCGTGCCTGCGTGCCTGCCTGCCTGCGTGCGCGCGTGCGTGCATGCGTGCGTGCGTGCGTGCGTGTGTGTGTGCGTGTACACTGTACAGCATGTGCATGAGTACTACCATAAGTGTGCATTTTTGTGTAGGCTATACTGTATGTTTAGTTGTGTGTGTCTTTGTAATTCTTAAAAGAAAAAAATGAAACAAGAACAAAGAAAAGACGGCACAAATAGTGAAGACTCAGTAAAGCGTGCACGCACGCACGCACGCACGCACGCACGCACGCACGCACGCACGCACGCACGCACGCACACACGCATGCATGCACATGCGCGCGCGCACACACACACACACACACACACACACACACACACACACACACACACACACACACACACACACACACACACTGAAACAACACGGGGGGTGAAGCTTATTGCTATACTACATATAAAGCAGTAAAATTCTGCTCTCTCTGCTCTCGGAATTGAAGGTTGGAAATAATCTCAAGTTCTTTAGAGGAAATTCAATGAAGCGGTGCGATAAAAACCTGACGTGCTCTGTAATTATTGTATCATTTCTGGAGCTTAATGGAGAATTGGGTTTCAACAGGTGCTCATAAGGCGGTTTGAACTTTTCTCTGTCAAGACAAAAACCCTGAAGCATAACACACACACACACACACACACACACACACACACACACACACACACACACACACACACACACACACACACACACACACACACACACACACACACACACACACACACACAGCGTTTGTGTGCGTTTTGGCTCTGGGGCATAATGAATCACGCAACACATGAACAGACAGCAGCAGACAACAAGTGCTCATCATCACGTCGTCCCCTGTGTGCTGTGTTGTGAGGAAAGCCCCTCGATCTGCTTCTATCCTGGCCACCGTCAATCTGACTTGTTTGTTGTTGTCTGGCACATTCCTTCAATATAAATAATACAAAACCATTCATCATCAAGAGTGATGTTTAGTTCTTACAAAAAACAACCTAACCATATACGAATACAATAGGCTCTACTGGCAGGGCCTCTTCCTTACTTTGTTCTATTTAGTGTAGCACACTGGTTCTCATACTTAACGATTAATTTAGTTCCATTTGTACACTCTCCGAGTTACACACAGCCGTAAGGGACCGATTGGAACCCCATCAAAGAACCACGAGGGTACGTGGACCCACATTTGAGACTCACTGGTGTAGGAATGTTTCCAACACGGTTTGTCCAGAATGGAACACAACTGCTAAGAAAGTAAAGAAGAGGCCCAAATTCTTTCCAATATTAGTGCAGGCATTTTGTGGCAAAAAGGGCTAAACCTAACACAAATTGAAACAGAAACTCTTTCAAATGTTTTTGTTTCATAAATATGTTGATAATAACATATCAAAAGTCCTAAGAAATCCCAGTGCATTGAAAACTGGTAAATTGCCCAGATGTGATGACCTCATCACCTTTTGTGATGATGGCTATGGCTGTTTTTAGCCCAAGGAGCGTTTTTTTGTGCAAAACAAATACATGCTTGTAATGGATTCAGATTCATGAAAACCTAGTTTGACACGTCACATGCTACTTTAAGTAGAATGAAATGTTGAACATTTTGCCTTATAGGTTGTTAATAGCACCATCAACTATTTTACAATTTTTCAATATGTTCCACCACTGCTACTTTCCCTCAAGTCAAAAATGTGAGTACTCCTTTCCACCACTGGCTCACACACTAACACAGACATAATCCTGCAGTCCAAACAGGAGGGTGAGTTCGGTGTTCCAAATGTGGAATGGATTTACACCACCACAAGACTGTCCCATTTGATCACTATGCTGAACAGTGATGATAGGACTGTCAGGGGACATTGCTAGAGCCTCTCTGTTTCCTGCCTTTCAGAACTAATTCCAATCGTAAGATGGACACACACTCTACTTGGTTTTTGGGTCTGCTCACATAATTCACCCCCAATTTATTTTTTGCTGAAACTGTGATGTGTTGCCTGACGACCACCAACATGTCTGGGGGTTCTAATCCACCGTGGTGCATCTGGCTTGGCCGAGCGTCTACGAACACAATTGGCCAATTGGCTCTGGTCTAATGAATATAACTAGAAAATACTGTTTCTGAAGAAACAGTGTGGACTCGCTATGTTGGTAGCCAGTATGCAGTAGAATGTTGGTGTTAAAGTGTTAAGAGTGTTGATCATCATCATTTTTCGACCGCTAAAGTAGGCCTATAAAGTTATAAAGTATAACTGCTAAAGTATAGTTCAAAGAATTAGTAGTGTTAGGCCCAGTGATTTTATATGGCTCCACTGCATTTCCCCATTCAAATGAAATAAAAATAGAAAGAACAATTTTATAGTGAGGATAACATGCTCACCATAGCGATATAGAATCAACATGACAGTAGTGTGTTTTATCTGTTATCTCCTCGCGGCGGCCTTTAAACCGCCGCAATAATACCTTTTACCTATCCTGTTACTGAAGCATCTTCTAGGGAAGTGCATAAGTCACAGATGACAACGAGCAGGTTCAATAAAACGCAATGCTATTTTATGATACAGTCTCTGTCCAGCACTATGACACCACATTGGACATGGATTCAGATATAGAAGTACAGCAGCGGTTCAATTCATGGCCAGACTGAATGAATTCCATGGAGCTGAATGTATGCGTTTACTGTTCCCAAGCGGCCCAGCGGTGAATTACGTACCATCTGGCCTCGTCCGTGGCCTTGAAAACAATGTGTTTGTTTAATTTATTAGCCATCTTCTCTGCAGTCATCAGACATCAAAGCAGATTTGAAGAGGCAATACCTTGACATTTTGTCCTCTCTCACACGCAGTCTCTGTCCCTTCAAAAACAGCTCCTATCTTGTGATTGCTCTCAGGAGAAGACTTGAGCCGTCACTGTGAACCCGGTTTTCTAATAACCAGCTCCCTCTGAACACCCCCTATCTGCAATTTACAAATTAGGCATTTAGCAGACGCTCTTAATCCAGAGCGATTTACAGTAAGCAAGAACAACAACATCTTTAACTCCCTCTATGCCACTTCTCCATCTCTCTCCCTTTGTCTCGATCCACCTCCTGCATCCTCTTGTCTCCTTTATCTCTCTCTAAACTTCCATTATCTCCACCGATCTCTGTCTATGCTTCTTCGGTTTATCTCCATCTGTGTTCCTCTGTGCTCTGTCTATGATCTGTCTGTCACAATCTAGGCTCCCATTATCGTCCTCCCAACTATGGGTCACGAGTCTCACGACCCAAAGTGGGGTCGCGGAAAGGTGCCGTTGGGGTTGGCATTGTATGGCAACCAAAAAGAAAAAGTGAGTTCATCACAATCAACGTGAAGGGGACTGTGATAAATGCAATTAGTGTTCATTGAATAATTATACCCTTGCAGGCCGGATTGTTATTAGCTCTGGTCCATAGCTCTGAAGCTTCATTAGAGCTATGGGACTGTTCTCTTCGTATGCTCGCAAAAATGCAGACCAGCCTTACGTAGCGTAAATATTAGGGCTGTCAAATGATTAAAATTTTTAATCAGATTAATCACAGCTTCAAAATTAATTTAATCATGATTAATCACCATTCGAACTATGTCCAAAATATGCCATGTTTTCCTGTATATTGTTGTGGAAATGGAAAGATAAATGACAAAGCGGATATACATTTGTTAACATACCTATGTAGTATTCTGTTTATTTAACAAATCAACAAATAACAGTGTTATTCTTCTTATTAACACAGAGGAACAGAATTTGAACTGTTTGCATGGGGGTTTGGAACAGTACTCAATCAACTGTCTCTGAATCTAGCCTACACTATAGGCACTGTGGTTCATCCATATAACATTTTCAGTTTATAGAACTTAAATAACTATATGCTCTCAGGCAGACAAAAAAAGAGGAGCTCCGTTACTTTGACGCAGAGCATCAATACAAATAAGAAATAAGCTTAAGGCAAACATTGGAAGTTGGAACATTCTTTCTGTAACAGTACAGTATTTTAACTTTTTTTTTTAATCAAACCAAAAGAACATGGCCATCACAACATGGCCTACACATGCATGTGGCCCTCTTATCTACTCATGCTTCAGCCAGTTGCTCAGGCACACCAACTTGTCCACATTTTCTGAGAGCAAGGCTGCCCTTTTCTTGTTCACAATGTGACCTGCAACCGAGAAGAGCCTCTCACATGGGACTGAGGTTGCAGGAGTGGCTAGATATTTGCGAGCCAGCGGGGCCAGCTTGGCATGAGCTCCTGCATGAGATGCCCACCACTGCAAGGGGCATTTCTCCGTGCTAATGGGGGGCTCTGCCCTGTACCTGTGCATGTCTCTGTCAGGCTGCATATCTTCCTCTGAATCTGAATCAGAGTCCATCTCCAGAAGAAGGCTAATTTTCTTCTTGGGTGGCCCATCTTCAGTGTGTGGAGATGCTCTGGGTGGTTCTTCACGCAGCATGCCTTCAAGTGTGGTCCACACCGCTTCTCTCTCCATCTTGGGCACACTCTTTAAGCCTTTAAAACGTGGATCCAGTGCTGTTGCAATCTTGAGCCATTCATTGTTCATGTTTCTTTGGCGGGAGGCTAGGTCTTCCATGATCTTTGTTTTAAATTTCACCACATATGCAGGGTCCTCATCAGAGACTGCCATCTTACGCTGCAAGTGGCAGAATGCTGGTAGTACCACAGAGCAGGAAACGTATTTCTCCCCACCCAGAAGCTCAGTGACATACCTGCAGCACACACGCACACACGTCAGAGAGAGACAGACACACACTCACACACACGTCAGAGAGAGAGAGAGAGAGAGAGAGACACACACACACACACACACACACACACACACACACACACACACACACACACACACACACACACACACACACACACACACACAGAGAGAGAGAGGAAATACACGTGAATTACTTGAACACAAGTTGTTACATTTAATAGTAGATTAACGTTTAATATTCATTTGATAAAATTAATTTTAGACTACAATGAATGGTCACATTATGATGATTGAAGACGGGCTTACCGGTAGGGCTCTAGAAGGGTCTCCAGTTTCTTGAGTTTGTCCCATTCTGCGTCCGTCAGCATAGCGAGTTTATGGTTCTGCAGATCCAGGGTTGCGATTACAGGTGCTTTGTTGCGGACGAGGCGCTTGACCATTTCCAACGTGGAATTCCAACGCGTTGATACGTCCTGGATAAGTGCCTCCTCCTTCGATTCGAGTGACCGTTGCTCTTCAGTCAGCTCTGCTGCGTTTGCTGGGCTGTGCTTGAAGTGGCCCACAATTTTGCGACACTTGGCCAACGTGCCGACAAATCCGCTGTCCGCGAGACTCACGGTGATGCTTCTCTGTATGATGTGAGCGACACAGGGAATGTGATCGTACGGTAGAATGCGAGCCGCAGCAATCATATTGCGAGCACTGTCAGTCCCTATGGTTGTAACTTTTTTTTCAATGTCCCACTTGCGTGCTACAGTTTGGAACTGCTCTGCACATGCCTCCGCAAAGTGACGTTCTTCTGTTTTCATTATAGTTAGTGCAAAAGACTGCAATTCCCATGCCTCAGTGATTTGATGTGCAGTTACTCCCAGGTAATTTGTATTACTCACGGACGTCCAGTGGTCTCCTGTCAGGGCGATAGATTCTGCTTGAGCTGTAGCCTCTTCTTTTTTCTTTTTTTCGGTTGCATACAGCTCGTGGACTCTAGTCATTATTGTGCCTCTTGCTGGTGGTGTGTAGGATGTGTCGAGGGTCGCAACTTTCAAAACATTAGCGAGGCCCTTGTCTTCAACAATGCTAATCGGTCTACAGTCCATTGCAACCCATTTTGCAATTGTGTTGGTTAATTTATCGGAGGTGGACTTGCTTAGTGCCCTGTGTTCATTCAGGTTGGTCTGACGCAAGCCATCCGAAGCTGCCCCAACAAATGCATGTTTAGCGTTGATATGGTACTTTAAGGTTGAACAGCTTCGGTGAAAACTAAACTGCTTAGAGCAATGCGTGCAAATGACTGCTTGCTTATTTATTGTTCCATCTTTGTTCTTTGCAAACACAAAACCATCCATAGGCGAAACCTTTTCTTCTTGCTCCATATTGTCGTGTTTACTGTTTAGACCACTCGCCTTCCACTGCAGAACTAGAGCGACGCGGTGGGTGACGTCAGTGAGTGGAAGTATGGGATTTCAGCGGGTCAAGACTGCGCATGCGTTAATTGCGTTAAATATTTTAACGCAATTAATTAACGCAAATGATTAACGCCGTTAACGCGTTATTTTTGACAGCAGTAGTAAATATAAAAAACGTTTTACCTATTCACCACTACAAAGGTGGCTTGTGTAATTAGAAAGCCTACTTTCCTTAGTGGATGCACTCCTAGCCCCCCACCACACGTATAAAATGTACTTTTTGGCCAGAAAGGGATTGTTTTTCTCCGGAAGGAAAATCTTGTCTATGAGATTTTTCTCTTGGCAATATCGGTAGAGGGCGCAGTTGAGTAACTAAAAGTATTTATTTTCCGGCGGAGAAACAATCCCTTTCTGGCCAAAAAGTACATTTTATACGTGTGGTGGGGGGCTCAGAGTGCGTCCACTAAGGAAAGCAGGCTTTCTAATTACACAAGCCGTCGACACAACGACACAAGCCGTCATATTGGTGACTGGTGACTCGGTAAAAAGTTTTTTTATATTTACGCTACAGAGGAGAGGCTGGTCTTCATTTCATGTGAGGGCTAGAAGCAAAGAGTGGCAGAGCCAACGGCAGCAAAGGGCATTAGGGCTATGGACCAGAGCTAGGTTGTTATAAGCCTGACCAGCTGTACCCATTGTGTTGATTAACACAGCAAATGCCAATGCCAAATGCCAATTCTGTATTTAAGTCCGACGTCATTTTGTAGTCCTACGTTACATCCGGGTCCAAGTGGCACTGTCATAGAAATTTAGACTGCAAACATATAATAATACCCCTTTATTGCACTCTGATGTTATCTTATCTGTGACACCCCTGTGGTGCTGGTTGGTTACTTTATTACTGGCCCAAATTCCTTTGGGCTATGTTGGGGGATGTCTCTTGTGGGAGTGGAGACTATAAAGGCTGTGGCCTTATGTTTACTCAGAGAGTCAGACTGGGGTCTTCCGATGCATTGAATTGTCATGTAAGTTCCTGACTCCTTACTCGAGTAAAATCCTAATACTTCCAAACTATGAATCCTTGTGTTGCCTCATTATTATGTCTTCCTGAGCATGTGTCCCACAGATTGCCATAACATTTTGGAGGTTTCCCACCGAGATTATGCTGGACTTGGCGGTCGTCGGCTTGGTGAGTAAGTTCATTCTTTCGGGCTGGGCCGACGACGGGCGCAAGTGAGTATATGGGTGTCTGTTTGGATGTTCAGGAAATGAGGTATTGCTTTTATTCGGGGTTTTAAGGTATTAGTGATGAAATTTGGTTGTGATCACGATAGGCATTTTTTGATGGCCTATTTAAAAGAGGGAAACGAAAGTTTTGCCTTTCATGTGCATGCCATGAGAGATGGAGGAACAGTGTTTGGTTGGTTGAATGACTCAAGATGGTTAGACAAGGAGGTCTGACAAATGGTACCAGTGTACGTTGGGAAAAAAGAATAGTCTATTCAATAAATCACTCATTACGTTGCCTGCTGTCTAAAGAGGGGGAGAGATCCTGCCTTAGGGTATCCTTGTTGTTTTATGAAGCAACAAAAAATTGGCTAGCCAGAGTGTGTGTGTGTGTGTGTATTGTCCTAAGTCCTAAGTGTATGTCTGTGAGTGTTAAATGTATGGCCAAAAAAAAAAAGGGAGACAAGTTGTCTTGCCTAAACTTCGTAGCTACTGAGAAGGGGGGTTGATCCTCGCCTTATACTAGGGTACCTTTGCTAACAGAAGCATAAAACAATTGTGAAGCGCTATGTATGGATATATCATTTGAAAATGAATGTGAATGGTCTGTCATGAAAACTGATTGAGTGTAGAATGGAGTGTTCTGCCTGTATGTGAGTGTGTGAGAGAGAGAAAGACAGTGTGAGACAGAAAAGAAGTGTGAGAGGAAATTGTGAAAAAGGGATGTTAAATAGTTAACAGACTAGAATGAAAATGAAGATATGAGAATTGATATAGAGATATATTAAGGTAAAGTAAATGTTTTAAATCATATGATGTCATATGATTCTCGAGACGAGAAAATGGAAATAGTTCCAAATAAGGAAGTGAATACAGTATGTGTATGGAGTACATATGTCTCAATGTATACTGTTTGAAAGCGTGAGTGTACACATGTGTATGAGTGTAAATGCTCAAACTTGTGAAGAACATTTTTAGGGCCAGGAGAAGATATTTAGGTGCATTATGTACAGTTTGTGTCGAAATGTGGGCTAGAGTAGTCAACAGGTGAAATGGTAGTCAAAATAGTTTAATCTATTACCTCACTCAGTTATCCTGAGTGTGGGGCTAAAGTAGCCTTGATGAAAGAGTAGCATCGATGACTGGTTTACTAGTTATCACTTCATTTTGATCAAGTGACTGTCTAATATAGACTTATTTATCCTTAGCATGGCATGGTAGCTAGCCCCTGAGGGCTATTACGGATCCCTTTTAAGGGGAGTTGTCGTGAAATTTAAAATTGTTTTATATAGACAGAATTTAATCTAAATTCCCCAGGCAGGCCATGCCCTGATTGATATTAAAAGTTAGTTTAAGTGTTTAAAATTAAGTGGCTCTTTAGTTCCTAGAGAAGTGAGCCTTGCTAAGCCATGCACCATACAGTATAGGAGGCTATCGCCTGTTTTCTGTAATATACGCAGCTTGATGTATAAGTATGCCCCTGGATATTCATGTTGTAAATCGCTCTGAATTAAGAGCGTCTGCTCAATAGTAAATTGGACAGTGTGACAGTTAGTGGAGTGAGATTGAGATAAAGATTACTTGAGACTGAAAGAAAGTTTTTTAAAATGACAGATCTACTGCGTGCGCGCAAACCTAGTTATTATAAGCATGTTGTTTAAAATATAGTCTGATTAGTAGTGAGAAGGTAGGAATAGTGTTGATTAAAGAGCCCTAAGCTAGCTAAAACCAGCTGTGTTTGTTAAACTATTCTTAACCCTTGGTTATCAGTTTAGCCGGGGGGTGGGTCAAGCTGTTTTGTGAGATAGATAGACATTGACCAAACCATTAGTAAATTGTAAATTAGGTATTTGGTTTTTAATAAGGGAACATCTGTAAGTATGTGTTCCCTAATGAGAATGTAAAGGGTTACTTCCCAAGATAGTTACGTTTTGTAACTGTCATTTGTAAAGGTCTACAGATTATCAGCTCCAAGCAACCATTTGTTGAGTTTGCACCCCTGTGGTTTATTGAAGGAGATTGACTTGGCTAAGCCCACGGCCAACACCTAGAAGGCAAAAGTTAGTTTTGTGGTATCTGAGCCAGAGACCTGATCATGTACTGTACTGTATGTCTTAAAGTGCATGACAAGTGCACAAAAAAGATATCTGCCTGATACAAGTGATTGCATTTATCGAGGATAACATGTTAGCCTTTAAGAACCTTCTTTAGGCCTAACACAGGCTAACAAGCAGTCACTGTTTGGCAAATAGGAATAGTGTGACGATGTTCGATTTGGTGACATCTTTTGCGAGGATCTGAGAACCCGGTTTGTGTTTGGGTTGTAATCTACAGTATGTCTTAAAGTGTAATCTACAGTAGGCCTATGTCTTAAAGTATATACAGATTTGTAATTTTGAAAGTCCAAATAAGGCATAAAATAAAATGAGTATGCCCACATGCTGATAGCTTGTGACGGTGATTGATTTGATGACATTATTTGAAGGACAGGAACCCAAAAGTAAATATGAAATAGAATATAGCAGCTATAATTGCAAACTTTAGTGTACAGTGGATTGCAATATTATGCAAAAATAAATGTGCGGCTGTCGACAACACCTCATCCTGTTCCGTTGGAAAGAGGGTACCACATGGACGGGTCCAAACTACTGGTTTTGTTTTTTCCAGTATGAGGGGGCAACTCTGTGTCAGGGTTGAGAAGAGAACGAACTGAACATTGGACATTGGTCACTAGCATTGGACATTGATGCACTGACATTGCAAACAGTGATGGGGGATCACTGGACAATGATACGATCGGAATCTGAAGGAAACAAAGATTCTTGAATCGGAATCCCGACATGAAGGAGTACGCGTTGGTGACAACTGAATGCGAAAAAAGCTGTGCTATTTTTGTGGCTGATTGTGTTTCTCTCTGCAGTATGGTGGAGGGGTGAGGTGAAGCTGACAGGTGTACATTGGGATCGAATGATAGTGAGTAGCTACAGAGTTGCATTTGTTCCACTTATGGCTGCTATAAAACAAAAATAGGTTGTATTTACTAAAATATAGTAGTGATAGATACTGTGATTGGTTGTCAATCTCACTGACAACTGGCAAACTCTTAAGAAAACAGAGTTTGACTTTTTGTGTCCCATGCAGGACGTAAAATGATCTTATCAGTAAACAAAGGGATTGCCAGCTGTTTCAGGGCACTTATCTAAGTTCCTGTGACATGGTCAATAAAACCCCCTTCTGGGAATAGACGTTTAAGTGCTGCCAAGAGGCTTCATTCGGCTAAAAATTCAGACCAAGGTATAGTGAAAGTACAAGTTAATTTAGTTCAATTAGTGGTGCCGAAGTTATGAGTAGTTTTAGCAAAAAGGTCTATTGATTACATGGCTGTTATTGATGTATTGGCTGTATGAGTTAAATTTAAGACATACTGTACTGATGTAACCTGTTTACATGATCAGATTGTGATCAAGCTTTAGGAGTAGCCTATTGTCAAGGAATTTGTGAACCTTGCAAGAAGCCCCAGGGCAGCTGTGTTTCTTATCTTTATGATGGTAGGCCAGCTGTGTTTTGATTAGCCTGGGGAGGGTGATGCTATGGGTGATGCTATGTTGAGAATGTAAAGGCATACTATGATCAGCTGCTCAGGGCAGATACTACAATACTAAATAAATTAGTGGAGTTCAATAGTATAGTACTAGATAAGTGAGATAGATCATTGAATCACTTCAGCATGTGTGTGCAGTAATTACGCTCACTCAAATAAGAAGGACAGTTAAGATAGAATAATTCTTAAAGAATGTCCTGTAGTCATGAAGGTCATGATCAAGGTAAAATCTTAGAAGTTGAAACGGTGTAAAATCAGTCAATCTCTACGTTATGTTGGTTAGAGAATTAAATTAGGATGCAAGACTTGCAAGTTCAGTATATTGCAGGCATAGTTTTGTTAAATAACAATTGATTTGAGCAGTATTTGTAATGATGCATGACAGTTTGGTTGACGCTATATTGTGCTATACTCTTGTCTTCAAGACCGGTTTAAAGTACAGCGGAAAGTATTTTCGCATCTCACCAATAGTGCGAACATATCAGTAGGGTGATACATTAATAAATAGGGCTACAGTAGTAGGAGCAGGTATGAGCTGAATAAGGATTTGGGCAGGAAGAGAAGAACCCATTGACAAAATAGGTCATATTGTGATCTATTTTTTGGACACCCCAAGGTGGAGTATCATATGAGAAATAGAAGTATATGGTGTATTTGAAATAGGACAAGGTATGTGTTTCACTGTAAACATTATTCATATACGTGTGATAAAGAAGGGTTTGTTTTCGAGGGACGCCTTGAAACAAACAAAAGTATGTAAGAGTGTACTAAGATTGTTATGTTTCCTGTATGAATATTCTGATCCAAGTTTTCTTAGGTTCATGTGGAGGCGATCCAGATTGATGTGACATGAGATTGATTTCTCTCATGTTTTGTGGCATGATGTTACTAACGAAATTGACTAATCCCTGACGGAAATTGGAATTGTGCATGTGTGCATGTGCGCCGAATATCTTGCTGTGTTTGCAGAAGTCATTGGATTTGGAAGTCGAATCTGTGAGTATTACGTAAGTAAGATATGCAACAACTTGATGTTTCCTGGTGGAATAATTGAGCATAGGAGGATGTTCTAAATCATGTTCTGTTGCAGTTATGCGATTAGTTCTGAACAACGGTATTGTTTGATGATGCCATACTAAAGAGACATATAAGAATGTGTTCAGAGATAAGATATCTACGCAATAGATAGTTGCACAAACACACATATGCTTACTGAGAGTTAGAGTTGTACGGTGGAGCTGAGCATAGCCTGGTTGAGTCAGAAAGAGCGTTGAGAAGTGGTGGACTAGCAGTAAATGAAATTCGATAATACATGTTTATTGCTGCTGTAGCTACGTAGTATTGAGTCCACCATCAACATTCAAATTAGTAGTAATGTGACTGTATCTGAGCTGGAGATGACATAGCGAAGGAAATGTGATCCAGGTAGAGTAGGGTTTTTCAATGGTGTTGTAGTTTTTCTTTCAGCTCCATAATAATGAGAAGAGTCGTGTTGGAATAACGACGAATGATGAAGTGGATCTGATGACATGGCTAAGTATCGTTTGGGGATGATATGGAATATGTATTATGAGAAGTTGTCAATTAAGTCAACTAACTAAGGTCCACTTAGATGCGGAGTCGGGTTGAATGAATGATAGTATGTATAGACTGGTTTATGAATGAATAGTTAATTTTGGTACTTACATTTCCGTGTTTAAAAGACAGTTGTGTTACATGATCAAGCCAAAGCTTATTATGCCTATCCATGTTGAGATAACACAAGGTAATAATGTGCCAGCTGATTGTTGTGGACAGAAGATAAGTACGATTGATTAATGCAGGTTAAGTTCAAGACCCGACTTAACCTACCCATAATAGACCAGGGGTTGCTGTGACTGCTCCTGCAGGCTGGGGGCTTAAATGCAGGCATGCCCACGGAGCAGGACCCGTGATTTATATAAGGTCAGGGGCCATCTCGAATGAATGCCCGGCTCCGGTTAGGTGTGGTTAATGACATATTACTCGCATTGGTTTTCTTTCTCTTTCAGAAATGAGTGGTTAGTCTGCTGTCCGCGACGTGTCCACGCTGATGTCCCTATACGGGGGGATCAAGTGCTGTTAGCACTCTGGACTCTGAATCCTGCGATCATGTGCTCGGGAGCCGTTTCTGAATGATGTTGCATCACCTGTGCGGTGACAATTTCTGGTCTTTTGGAAGGCTGTGACGTGTGCAGTTCTGTCAAATGGCCGATCTGCAAGCTCACGACATGTCTGGAGCTTGTGGAAGTAATGCACGTTGGTGCTTTGAGCTCTGTGAAAGAGCTACTTCCGGTTTGGATTGCTCTGTGCGGTGTGGACCACATGGCACCTGCAGTACACTGTCTGTGATGTGTGCAAAGTGGACAGTTCTGAACGGACATTTTCTGGTGCTGAGATGTTTTTTGGTCTGAGGGGAGATGTTTTTTGGTCTGAGGGCTACGACGTTTTGCTGTATGTTTAATTTGGCTTTGCCTTGTTTTGTTTGTTTTGTTTGAAACTATTGTACCACTGTGTATCGTAGGCCTTGTGTGCGGTCGCTCTATGATGAGGGCCATGTAGGAATTTTCCCTGTTTGTCTAACCCATTGGGTTCCAGGTTTTTTTGCCTACATCTGCGATGTACTGATAAGTGGTGTTTAGGGGTTTTTAAATGTTTAAAAGTGGGGTAATGTCATAGAAATTTAGACTGCAAACATATAATAATACCCCTTTATTGCACTCTGATGTTATCTTATCTGTGACACCCCTGTGGTGCTGGTTGGTTACTTTATTACTGGCCCAAATTCCTTTGGGCTATGTTGGGGGATGTCTCTTGTGGGAGTGGAGACTATAAAGGCTGTGGCCTTATGTTTACTCAGAGAGTCAGACTGGGGTCTTCCGATGCATTGAATTGTCATGTAAGTTCCTGACTCCTTACTCGAGTAAAATCCTAATACTTCCAAACTATGAATCCTTGTGTTGCCTCATTATTATGTCTTCCTGAGCATGTGTCCCATAGATTGCCATAACAGCACCAGCTCCCGTCCGCATCTTATTGTAAATAGAATATCTAAACGTGTGAATCTTTTTACAATGACGTTATATTTCAGAAAGGAAGCCATTGAGGGTTAAAATGGGTCTTAATGCTTCCAACTCGAGTAGAATTATTAATGTTCTGTACAAGTGTCCATGACAAATAAAATATATGATGTGAAGACAATAAAGACTATTATTATCATTATTATTGAAGGTGGTAACAGTCCATTTGCTCAGTACAATATTTCGGGGGCATATTTAGAATGTGTGCAGGGTTGAGTATGTTGAATCTAGTTTGCATTAATAAGGATTTAGTTGACACAATGAAATAAAATGCATGGCGATAGTATTCAGTGTGGGGCAGACGGCCTGTCACAGCCAGATTTGGGAGACCAGTAGCTTTGTTGTTGCAAGGAAAGCGGTAAAATGAGACTTTCGTGGTTGTTTTCGTCTCAGATTTAGTCCGACGGAGCAACACAGTATAACTCTATGGGGACACAAAAGCGACACAAACGTATGACCCGGAAGTATCTCAGGAGGGGGCGCTCACGTCTCGGCTAAAATACTGAATGTGTCTGTGTAAGATCATGACAGGGACACACACAGCCCCCGGAACCTCCTCAACGACCCCTGAGAACCACCTTCTCTATCTCCCCATCTTCCTTCATCTCTCTCTCTCTCTCTCTCTCTCCCTCTCTCTCTCTCTCTCTCTCTCTCTCTCTCTCTCTCTCTCCCTCTCTCTCTCTCTCTCTCTCTCTCTCTCTCTCTGCAGGTTGCTGCTGATGACATATCATCATCACCATCAACAAGACCCACTCAGATTACCTCATCCTTTTGGCAGACCCTCCCTCCCTCCCTCCCTCCTTTCTGCTATAGAAGGAAAACAGTAGTGACCTGGCTGCCGCTTCCAGATCATTGAGCTCACGGTTGACCGGAGCCACCCTGCCTGGTAGAAGGCACGTAGCGGCTGGTCCTGAATCAGTGACACAGCTCTTCCAGTGTTCTGTCATAAAAGAGGCCGCCTTGACGCTCTTATCCTCGAACCAAGAACCAAAGAACCATGAACCATGGGACAGTGTGTGTGTGTGTGTGTGTGTGTGTGTGTGTGTGTGTGTGTGTGTGTGTGTGTGTGTGTGTGTGTGTGTGTGTGTGTGTGTTCTCATGATTTTCCGCCCTGATTGGTGTGAATGAGCGTGAATTCTGTTGCTCAGCCGAATCTCTCTCTCTCTCTCTCTCCCTCCCTCTGGACTCTAGACATGAGTAATGACATGGTCTTAAGGGGAACGTTAAGATACATTTAGTTTTTAAGCATTTCTTCAATGATATTTTAAAAGTTAACTTTTTTCCAGGAATGCAGCAGCCTGTTTTTATTTCATCGATGACCCTTCTTTTTCATTTTGAAGAAGGTGAACAAGTGGTCCTGGCCAGTGGCCACCTAATATTTTATTTATTTTAAACTTGACTACCTTGTGTATTGTGTCTAATATTTTATTAAATCATTCTATTTTTGAATATGTATATTTGTATGTGCCCTTTATTTTAATGTATCTTTGTTAATAGTACAAGATACCAGGGTTTTGGCTCTTACGGAGCGGGAACTCTGGGGGGAAGGAGGGGTAAAATGCTCAATCATTTTTGTATGCTATTTTCACTCATATGTGACTTGAAAATATTAATAAAGAAACTTAAAAAAAGAAAAAAAACTTGACTACCTCAACTCACTGCTGTTGTATCCTATACAGACTCAACTGCCAGCGAGTGAGGAGCCACCACCGGTACTACGTAGAGGCTCCATCCCACTCCTCCCGCCCAACTCTCCCTGCTGACAGGCTTCGCCCCAGCCCCTATGTGCAATGAAACCTACCCACCTTGCTTCCCTCCCCCGAACGGGCCAATTGTGTTTGCATAGACGCTCGACCAAGCCGGATGTGGTGTGGGCACACACTTTACCACTGTGCCACTTTGCTATCTTTGGTGAAGAGATTTTGTCTACGGAAAAAATAAATGTCCAAGTACAGTTGTAACTCAAGTCTGTTTCACAAAGCTGGAGTTTATCTCACAACGCTCAAATGCACAATTAAAGATGAGCTTTTCAGTGCTTTTCCACTCAACAAAGCAAATTAATCTTCATTAAATGACTGCACATTAGCTAGACACGCTCAAACTATGTATTGTTTGTATTTTTTAAGGGCTTTGTTTTCCCCAGGGAAAAATCAGAAATTGATTTTAGAAAAATGCCAGACTTCCACTTAATATCTTCTCAAATCCGTGCGGGGAATTACGAGTCAGTCGGTGGCTTATGGTAATGACTGTTTATGCTCTGTTTTACAATGTGGTTTAAAGTCACAATGATCAATGTGTTGAGAAGGAGCTGTATTTAGGTCTAGACTTGTAAAGTTGTATCACTCCCATGGTGAGGAGGGGAGGAAGAGAGACTCGATAGGACAGATTCAACAGTGACACAGGCTTCCTTGACTCAAATACACCAGAGTAAGGCCAAGTGAGGACAAGGATGGACGCATGCACACCACACAGACGCACTGGTGAGACGTAGGAGGACCCTATGCAGGAGGCAAACCATAGTCCTATAGACCTCTCAATGCCTGCAGTCCCCCAAGAACACACAAGGCAGAGAGAGCCTCCGGTTCTGGCATGAGAGGACCGGTCATCAGACCACCTGATGACCTCTCTTCCAGGCCAAGGCATGCATCTTTGATGTATTTACAAATGTAGACACAGTTATAACTTTACTTTATTCCGCCACTTTTTTTTGGCATCCTACTACTTCCACATACTATAGCCTATGCTAGAAAGTTAGTTCAAACTTCAACATGTTCAGCTTTATGCAGTTATTTATGCTTGTACTTTTTGTCTTTTTCTTTAGCTTAAATACATTTTCTACTGTACGTCATATACATTGCAGGTGTTCAGCTAGCCCAAGCAGTTTCTGCAGTTTTCTTTTCTAGTTTGATTTCCTATTATTTAATAACCTATGAGCTGCTACATTGTAATTGTGCATATTTGTCTCCATTGACTGATGGCCGGAGACTATGGGCCCTGCCTTTCGTAACCAGCGCTATGCGTTAGAACAACATTTGCATCCTCCATCCATTCATATTAACATTATAAGAGACCTGGCACTTATAGACGGACGAGTGCAGCTAACGCACCTGCCTGTCCTTGCAGTGATTTCTGTACATAGTCCGACAGCCAACAGGCTTCTTTTGTTTAAAGTGCACAATTTGGTATATAGTCTTTTTATTGGCCTAAAATATTGTCTATATACAGTACATACATTCATGAATCCACTTGCTGACCGGCTGTCAGCATTGAGCAATTTTTTATATGGGTTTATCTGTGACCATACCATTAACATCCTATATAAGGCAAAAATTACTTGGACTCGCTTTAGGTGGATTGGATAAAATTGATATCCCGAGGTCAGGGTCAATGACGGTAGAGCTGATAGAAGTGCCTGAGTGACAGTCTCTGGCCAAGTTCTCAAGTAGCACCTTTAATGTTTTAAAACTGTGTCTCTCGGTTCTAGGGGATCCCCAGCTAAAAGAAGAACAGTTTAAACACATAAGCACTGTTTTATATTTTGGCTATTCAAAAATAACTGATCTACAAGCTCACAACGTGTCGCGTTTGTGAGCTTGTAGAACGTGCCATTTTGAAAAGAAAGAAAAATGTAGAACAGTCTTGACAATTATTATTCTCTTATGGGGGCCCATATGGCACAACATCATTTAAAATCTTGATCTAATAGGAATCACTTTGGTGGACTTCAACATGAACATGTTTGAGAAACACTGTGCAACAGGCTAGTTCCAGTGGGAACAGAGGAGGAAAACATGGAAGAGTGGAGGATTAGGATTGTTGTTGGCTAGTTAAAGTGGCTGAGGTGTGAGGGAAAACAAGTGTGATGCCTAAGGCATCTTCATCTCACCAGCTCCGCTCCCACATGACCAAATGACAGCCCCTTAGCTGAGATTCAGAATCTAACAGGCAGCTCCACGAACAGAGATGATAAATTAATGAACCCATGGAATAATATAGGCCTACATATTGTCATTTAAGCCAGTTAAGCAGGTTCAGACAATAAGGAGTGCAGGATTGCCAGGGGCACGTAAATAAAACCTCTGGGCATTTAAAACCTGTCCAGACCTGTACCGTACAGTACCAAATGAGTGCAATGTTCTGTTTTCTATCTTGATTTCTCGGTCTCCCTCCTGTCCATGGGAAGTTTGTTTTTCCACCCACTTCTTTACACCTGTAAACCTGCAATGGGACAATACAGTTGATTCTGATTCTGAGCTTTTGGTGGTTTGATCTCCAAATATATGAATATGTATGTAATGTTAGGAGAGAGTTAAAGCAGGCAGAGCAGAGAGCAAGAGGTTAACCCTCCACAAACACACCACACTGTCCTATATTAAAATTGACTAGTGGGTCAACTGACCGGCAGCGGGCGGGCAGACGGTGGACGACACAAACGTAACATGCAGACTTGCGAGGCCGTTGCTCCGATTGGCACAGAACTTGGCACACGTGGCAGCCAGGGGGCCTCCAAAGCATGCTAAAGGCCCCAAACTTGGTAGGTGCTCTTAGGTGGCCAATGGGGAAGGCTGTAGTTGCTTAAGCCCCACCCCCTCTGTGTTCTTAGTGGCTTGGATTTAAGCCCTGGGTTTCCGATAAATACAAACATCTCCGGCCAAGTTGGCCGGCAGCCTTACTCCAATGCTCCATGATATCAGTGTTTTTTTCTTCCAATAGCGAGCTGTGTTCCTGTGTGCAGCTCCTCGTAATAAACAGACTCACAAATGGCCTGTTGCCTGATGTATGCTTCGTCGTTAGCCTGGCTAATTAGCCAGGCTACTTCGTCGTACCACGATGTATTGTGGATGACAGAGCCAGATGCGTCGCATCCATGCCGCTTGTGGTCTTGTATATCGTCGCCTTTGCTTGCCGCACGACACCGTCGTACAACAAATTATAAACCATGGTTTAGCTGGCTGCACAGCGTGGATGGAACAGAGACTTTCCTTTGCAACTTTGTGCAAAATGAATCGATTTACAAACTATACAAGTGCAAGTCGTGAGACCAACATAAAGGTGGAGCATTGATCATAAAATCATATTGCAATGCAATGAAATGAAGGGCACAGCGAGCGAGCGAGCCAAGCCGCCAAATATACTGTGTAGGCTCATATAGCTGGCGCAGCTCAAAAGTTATCAATTAATTGCAAATTCTATATATATGTTATACCTTAGAATAGATGTAGACGTATTTGACAGTGCATAAACATAATTGCCTTGACATTAACAAGTGTCAACGAGCATCATCTGGACACAGACACACACGACACCTGCCTTCTGCAGTGCTCTAGTCTAAATAATAATAATAATAATAATAATAATAATAATAATAATAATAATAATAATAATAATAATAATAATAATAATAATAATAATAATAATAATGCGCCACCGGAGCGCCACTCCAGAATGGTAAGCCTTGTCCAGTTGGTTATTGTCCCTTGTGTTGTTGTCAACAACACAATGCATATGAGATGTAGAAAATCGTCGTTGTCGGATGGAAACATTGTATATCCAAAATCGTTCCTTTCTAAATTATTAAAAAAAACTTTTTTTTAAATAGCCTAGTGAAAATAGCCGATCTACAAGCTCACGATGTGCGACATGCACAACACGACGCAAACTTGTACATCTGCTTTGGTGTGACACTCTTGTATGATGAAGTAGGGTGACAGACATACAAGCTTTCTGCCCGACATCAATGAAATAACAAATGTTGTTGGGACTGCTTGGTAGTACATCTGTAGCAGCTTGTTGCACACATTGAAGGACCTGAGCCTCCTCAGGACAAACAAACACACATACAGTAGATTCACATCTGCCTTCAATTCCACAGACAAAAGCAGAGCCACTCGTTATAGACGCCAATACAACAGCAACAGAGCAAAAGCCTGAGTCTAATAAATGTATGCTGCATAGCGCAATGTCAAGTTAATCTGTGAAGCCATTTGGGGTAATGGCCTGTAGACTATTGAATGGTGTAACAAGACTGCTGCAGATGTAATATTGTTACTGCTCATTTCTAAACTCAACTCAACTTATTAGTCAGAGGATATTAATACAATGTGGGAATACATTTCTTACCAAGAATTTTCTTCACCAATGTGTTTGTAAGGGTGTGGGTGTCTACTAACATATCCCACATTGGTTTCTCTTCAACCACCCTAGGGGAATTTTTGACAGCTGCTGAAACCAACAACCAATATACGGCAAAATGTTCTAAATTCCATTATACTTTAAGTAGCATGTGACGTGTCAAACTAGGGGGTTTTCATGATTCTGAACCCATTCCAAGCATTAGTTTTGCACGAAAAACACTCCATGGGCTAGATTCGGCCATAGCCACTTGCCCAAATGTGCCCAAATGTGCTGACCTCATCACATTTGTGATGAGGTCTGATTTATGCTGTTTTAGCCCAAGGAGTGTTTTTCATGCAAAACTAATGCTTGGAATGGATTCAGAATCATGAAAACCCCCTAGTTTGACATGTCACATACTACTTAAAAGAAAATTAAATTTAGAACATTTTGCCTTATATTGGTTGTTGATGGTACCCCAACTTTGTGCAGCTGTCAAAAATTCCCCTAGGGTGGTTGAATATAACCAACGTGGGATATGTTAGTAGACACCTTCACAAACACATTGGTAAAGAAAATTATTGGTAAGACATTTATTCCCAGATTCGACATTATTCTGATAATATTCCCTGACTAAATGTCCAGGTCTCCGGCCAACTTATTCTAGCGAGCAGTGATTCTCAATCTGTGAGTTGGGGACCGCTGGTGGGGCTGCGAGGGTATTGCAAGTGAGAACCCAAATAATTGGCAACAAGCTAAGATTTCATTGATAACATTAATATTGAGGAGGATTAGTTTTTACGTCCGGATACCCCGTCCAGGACAGACTTCAAACGTGCCTCCTCACGTTAGGAACCCATTACATTGCGACTGCATGCCCTTGCTGACGTCGACCCCAGGCAGGGTTCAAACCCACAACCTTCATAAAAGGCATATGCTCTAACCACTACACTAGGGTGGCCCTAATATAACATTAATATTGAAAGAATGAAAAAGGGAGAATGCCAATACATAAGGAACTTGAGTATACTATGTTAGTTCTATTGATCCGAGGTGGAACACAATTGATTGAGTGGTCATTACAATAAACATGCTCTGAAAATGCACACACACACACACACACTATATTATATATATATATATATATATATATGTATGTATGTATGTATGTATGTATGTATGTATGTATGTATGTATGTATGTATGTATGTATGTATGTATGTATGTGTGTATGTATATATATACAGTATTAGTATATACCTTGTCTAAGTTAAATGCAACACTATCTTCTGTCCATTATCCCCTTTTGTTCTTTTCTCTCTCTCTCTCTCTCTCTCTCTCTCTCAACAACAAAAAAAAGTAAATCCAGCCAACGGCGAATGTGTCTTTCCATTGCACATAGCTTGTCACTGCATCCCTCAAAACAGAGTTAACCACTTTGAACCAGTGACGTCACTATTTTGGGACCAACATCTGGTGCCCAACATGTGGAAGTAGAGTGTACCTTCCAGGGGAGCATGCGCTGGGTGAGCAACTTTCATTGAAATGAACGGGTGGGGGGCGGGGGTCATTCGTCCACTTTCTAGAACTCTGTGGCTACCATGCCAGAAGACAGTAGTAGACCATCTTCCCTTTCAAAGACAAATGAAAGACTGCCTCGTTCTCACAGACAGTTGGAGCTCCAATCTACAATATAAGGACCAGCTGTGAGGAACAAGGTCCCCACACTCTGTAAAGGGACCCCAGCTGCCAGTGCACATTCATTCCCACAGAAGAAATGTATTCAGATGAATTAAAGAGATAAAATGGAACTGCATATATTATTCTGCAATGCTTGCTCTTACAGAACAGTCCCATGTGTTGTACCTCAACCCTTCTGCCTGGCCTCCCTCTCTGATCTGTCTTCAGCAATATAAATGCCTGAACATCATTTCATCTCATAACCTTAAAACATTTAGCTGAGAAACAACCTTCCTGTCAACAGCATGAAGAAACCAAAGCCAGTTTCTCTTCTCAAATGATGGGATGATTCATTTAGGATGAAAAGCTACAGGCAGATGCTTTCAAATGTAGTACAGTGTTGCTGAAACTTAAAAACAAACAAACAAACAAAAAAACAACAGGTCCATTTGATTCCATTTGTACACTCTCAGAGTTACAGACCTGTACAGGCCCATTTGGACCCCACTTTGAGAACCACTGGTTGAGTGTGTCTGACGTCTAAACCCTTTCCACTTGCTGTCCCTATAGGGCATAGCACTGGGCGTGGTGGTCTGGCAACACTGAAAAAAGCCTTTTATTTTTCCCATATAGATTTACAGAGATATTTATATAAATTATTTTAAGCCTAGAATCAAACCATCCAGGATCCATGACCATAACACCATTCTGTGATTATTATTATTTTTGAGGGGAAATAGCCCCTCCTATGTCCAGCTTTTGGTGTGTGTAACCCAAATTTTGTCCCAACAAAAACATTGAGTTTGAGTGTTTGTGTAAGTGATTGGCCGGAATGAGATGATGTATGATGATGTACGATGATAAGAGCGCCCCCTCACTTTACACTTTACCCCTCACGTGAAGTATGATTTTTGAGGGGTGCTAGCCCCTCCTATACAAAGGTTTAAAGTTTGTCTTTAATTCAAAGTTTGTTTAGTAAACACATTGACAATGAAGGGAAAATTTACATCATAATGTGTTGTTTACGTCATATTGTCTTTTTATTGTTAATGGCGTTTAATGTTTGTGTTGGCACCGTTTGTTTCACATCACCATTACATCACCTAATCAACATGAGTTAGGCTTTAATATATTAGCGCCCCTCACTTCACACGGGTGTGATTTTCTTTTAAATATATTTAGTTATATGATATAGTAGCGTTTTAAAAATGTTCACAATATGGAAGGTTTTATTGTCATGATTCACCAGGATCCTGGATGGTTTGATTCTAGGCTTAAAACTATTTATTAGGGCTGTCAAATGATTAAAATTTTTAATCAGATTAATCACAGCTTCAAAATTAATTTAATCATGATTAATCACCATTCGAACTATGTCCAAAATATGCCATGTTTTCCTGTATATTGTTGTGGAAATGGAAAGATAAATGACAAAGCGGATATACATTTGTTAACATACCTATGTAGTATTCTGTTTATTTAACAAATCAACAAATAACAGTGTTATTCTTCTTATTAACACAGAGGAACAGAATTTGAACTGTTTGCATGGGGGTTTGGAACAGTACTCAATCAACTGTCTCTGAATCTAGCCTACACTATAGGCACTGTGGTTCATCCATATAACATTTTCAGTTTATAGAACTTAAATAACTATATGCTCTCAGGCAGACAAAAAAAGAGGAGCTCCGTTACTTTGACGCAGAGCATCAATACAAATAAGAAATAAGCTTAAGGCAAACATTGGAAGTTGGAACATTCTTTCTGTAACAGTACAGTATTTTAACTTTTTTTTTTAATCAAACCAAAAGAACATGGCCATCACAACATGGCCTACACATGCATGTGGCCCTCTTATCTACTCATGCTTCAGCCAGTTGCTCAGGCACACCAACTTGTCCACATTTTCTGAGAGCAAGGCTGCCCTTTTCTTGTTCACAATGTGACCTGCAACCGAGAAGAGCCTCTCACATGGGACTGAGGTTGCAGGAGTGGCTAGATATTTGCGAGCCAGCGGGGCCAGCTTGGCATGAGCTCCTGCATGAGATGCCCACCACTGCAAGGGGCATTTCTCCGTGCTAATGGGGGGCTCTGCCCTGTACCTGTGCATGTCTCTGTCAGGCTGCATATCTTCCTCTGAATCTGAATCAGAGTCCATCTCCAGAAGAAGGCTAATTTTCTTCTTGGGTGGCCCATCTTCAGTGTGTGGAGATGCTCTGGGTGGTTCTTCACGCAGCATGCCTTCAAGTGTGGTCCACACCGCTTCTCTCTCCATCTTGGGCACACTCTTTAAGCCTTTAAAACGTGGATCCAGTGCTGTTGCAATCTTGAGCCATTCATTGTTCATGTTTCTTTGGCGGGAGGCTAGGTCTTCCATGATCTTTGTTTTAAATTTCACCACATATGCAGGGTCCTCATCAGAGACTGCCATCTTACGCTGCAAGTGGCAGAATGCTGGTAGTACCACAGAGCAGGAAACGTATTTCTCCCCACCCAGAAGCTCAGTGACATACCTGCAGCACACACGCACACACGTCAGAGAGAGACAGACACACACTCACACACACGTCAGAGAGAGAGAGAGAGAGAGAGAGACACACACACACACACACACACACACACACACACACACACACACACACACACACACACACACACACACACACACACACACACACACACACACAGAGAGAGAGAGGAAATACACGTGAATTACTTGAACACAAGTTGTTACATTTAATAGTAGATTAACGTTTAATATTCATTTGATAAAATTAATTTTAGACTACAATGAATGGTCACATTATGATGATTGAAGACGGGCTTACCGGTAGGGCTCTAGAAGGGTCTCCAGTTTCTTGAGTTTGTCCCATTCTGCGTCCGTCAGCATAGCGAGTTTATGGTTCTGCAGATCCAGGGTTGCGATTACAGGTGCTTTGTTGCGGACGAGGCGCTTGACCATTTCCAACGTGGAATTCCAACGCGTTGATACGTCCTGGATAAGTGCCTCCTCCTTCGATTCGAGTGACCGTTGCTCTTCAGTCAGCTCTGCTGCGTTTGCTGGGCTGTGCTTGAAGTGGCCCACAATTTTGCGACACTTGGCCAACGTGCCGACAAATCCGCTGTCCGCGAGACTCACGGTCATAGACATATATACATAGACGCCCCTTCCGGCTCTGAGGCGTGTGTCAAAATTGAAGGCACTATTTTCCCGACATTCCTTGCGAAGAATAGCTGAAGCAAAGCGGAAGCTTGTCAAGCTTCCGCGTGCGTAACATAAGTCCCGGAAAAGACGCGCTGTGATTGGCCAGTAGTCACTTGAGTGACAGCGAGAGACATGGAGGATTCACATGAGTGACGTCACTCGGGCAGCGACGCAGTCGCCTTCAGCAAATGCCTTCAGCACTTCTAAATAAGAAAGCTGCGGAGAACTGTTGCTTTGTGTTCACTCTTTTAATGTTTTCTGTTAGTAATCTAATCCCCCCTGGCTCTGATGTTGTATTGTTAATAACTTTGTTGTTTGTGTTTGTTTGTTTGTCTTGTTTTGTAATGTATATTGTCATGACTGTTATAAAGATTTGTTAAAAAAAAAAAAAGCCTTCAGCACTGCACTTCCGCCTTCATTGGGATACACGTCGCTCCAATGAACTGCAGCGGCAAATGAGGCGTCTATGTATATATGTCTATGCTCACGGTGATGCTTCTCTGTATGATGTGAGCGACACAGGGAATGTGATCGTACGGTAGAATGCGAGCCGCAGCAATCATATTGCGAGCACTGTCAGTCCCTATGGTTGTAACTTTTTTTTCAATGTCCCACTTGCGTGCTACAGTTTGGAACTGCTCTGCACATGCCTCCGCAAAGTGACGTTCTTCTGTTTTCATTATAGTTAGTGCAAAAGACTGCAATTCCCATGCCTCAGTGATTTGATGTGCAGTTACTCCCAGGTAATTTGTATTACTCACGGACGTCCAGTGGTCTCCTGTCAGGGCGATAGATTCTGCTTGAGCTGTAGCCTCTTCTTTTTTCTTTTTTTCGGTTGCATACAGCTCGTGGACTCTAGTCATTATTGTGCCTCTTGCTGGTGGTGTGTAGGATGTGTCGAGGGTCGCAACTTTCAAAACATTAGCGAGGCCCTTGTCTTCAACAATGCTAATCGGTCTACAGTCCATTGCAACCCATTTTGCAATTGTGTTGGTTAATTTATCGGAGGTGGACTTGCTTAGTGCCCTGTGTTCATTCAGGTTGGTCTGACGCAAGCCATCCGAAGCTGCCCCAACAAATGCATGTTTAGCGTTGATATGGTACTTTAAGGTTGAACAGCTTCGGTGAAAACTAAACTGCTTAGAGCAATGCGTGCAAATGACTGCTTGCTTATTTATTGTTCCATCTTTGTTCTTTGCAAACACAAAACCATCCATAGGCGAAACCTTTTCTTCTTGCTCCATATTGTCGTGTTTACTGTTTAGACCACTCGCCTTCCACTGCAGAACTAGAGCGACGCGGTGGGTGACGTCAGTGAGTGGAAGTATGGGATTTCAGCGGGTCAAGACTGCGCATGCGTTAATTGCGTTAAATATTTTAACGCAATTAATTAACGCAAATGATTAACGCCGTTAACGCGTTATTTTTGACAGCAGTACTATTTATTTATATTTTTCCAAATCTCTATGCGGGAAAAGATTAATGGCAGATTTTTCAGTGGTGCCAGAAAACCACGGCCACTGCCCTTTTCTGGTATTCTGAGCGTATCGTGTGCATTCACATTTTCATGTGTTTTCTGCACTCATGGAAATGTGAATTCACGTGACCGGTAATTATGGGCAGCATTATAGACCACCCCTGGTCTATAATGCTGCCCATAATTACATCATGAATTATATACATCAATACGCACATTACAGATTTTCTTTTTTACACACCATTATAATGTTCTTATTTTTGGTCATAAGACCTGAACGTCAAGTCTCCAGGTTAATTTCAGAATACGCAGGACACTTATTTACTACGTAACTATGGCAAATTAGGAGTCCAGTCCAACTACTGTACTAGTGGTTCTCAAATGTTTTATTTGGAAGGACCCCTCAACTCTGGAATATGTAGCAAAGGATCAATACCAGCTTTTCTAATTTGCTATGTCATGTTAGGAACAACACCATTTCCTGATCACAAAAACTATATTAAGCGCGTGGAAGGAACACGTTATTCCACCCAGTTCTTCATTCAGGCGCCCTGGCTGGCAGTTTAGAGACCAGGATTACTGCATGTTTTATGTGAGGGTACCTACCCTAGGAGACACGAGGAGAACATGCAAACTCCACACAGAAAGGCCCTTTCGCCCACCTCGGGTGTGGGCACTGATGACGCGGAAGAGAGAACACGCCCCCAGCACCCACAGCATCCCCAGTGGGAATCGAACCCAGGACATTCTAGCTGTGAAGCGATAGCACTACTGACTGTGCCATCGTGCCCCCGCAAAAAAATATTTTTTACAAAAATGTCCACCACAAGCCAGCACGGCAATGACCCGTTATAGACAAGTAAAATCTTCAGCTCACAATGGTTCTCTTTAACGATTCCTATATTTAAAAAAAACGATTTTGGGCTTTATTACAATTTTTGATTAACACAAATTCTATCATACGTAAGCTAAGAGAACGTAACAGTGGAATATCTATATAATGAAACTATGCATATTTACTATATAGTGCTATGTCTACATAAAATGCTATATAAGTCTACATAAAATGCTATCTAAGTTACTATAAGTTGAGCCTTTGCACACGCCTGTAAGGTCGTCAGGGCTAGGGCAAGTGCTACGGGCCATGATGGAGTCTGAAGAGGTGGGTTTTCAGACTACGGCGGAAGATTGGGAGTGAGGCTGCAGTACTGATTGTAATGGGAAGTGCATTCCATAGTTTTGGAGCATTTTTTTGTTTTTTTTCCTGCTCATATCCTTATTTTTATTTTTATTTGAATGACTACTGCTCATCCCATATCTGCTTTTACTACTGCACTTATTAATATATCCTCCTTGCTGACATGTTTGCACTATTGGTGAGATGCTGATCTGAGTGTGCGGGAGGGTTTGTAGGGTTCGATCATACTTGCAAGATATGGTGGAGTCATACCTTTGGTTGCTTTGAATGACAGCATCAGAGTTTTGTATTCTGTGCGGGCAGTGACCCGGAGCCAATGGAGGGAGCGGAGCATGTAGCAGAGTGGCTCAGAGCCTCTCCCCGATGGCCTCAAAAGTCTAATATCTCCCCGGGAGAGCCTAGGTTAGTTGCGGGGGTAACTCTGACAGTTATGGCGGTCCTTGAAATTAAAAGTTTGTAATTGTATATATTGTATATATCTATACAATAAACATAAATATGTTTATGTTTACTTATATGATATGGACATGACAATTACATTGCTCATTGCACATTTGTACAATTTGTAGATGCATTGTTTACAGTGTGTTAGCACATTGTACATGCTAATTTACACCACATGTCCACAGGAGACTTTTCTTAAAATACAATAACACAATCAAGTACAAAAAAGGAATAGATACTAATAATATTTACAACAAATTTACAATACCATTACATTAACCTACAATACAAAAGTAGACATAATCACTCAAGTAACCAGTCAGAAGCTATTGTGAGCACAGTTGATTTGATTTCAACCATAGTTTGAGTCCTCCGTAAAACACGTTACTATCCATCTCCGTATGGAAAGGAGTTTCGAAAGGTTTGCCCCCTTTACTGAGAAGGCAGACTCTGACTGTCCGAATGAGTTGTTAGTAACAACTCGGGAACAATACAGTTACCACTTGTTGAGGCTTGTGCAGTTTCTCTACCAGAGCTCGGAAGTCTATCAACCAGTCCAGAGAACGAAGGTGAAACATGACCATGTAAACATTTAAAAAACAATTTGATAGTAGAATAAAACCACAAAATGTTCAAATGTAAAAAGGTTGTGTTTTTTCTAAATACCACAAAAGTGCCATCTCATCGGTTTTTGATCCATAATTTCTATAGCCTTTTCGTATATTGATGTTATCAGTTTAACAGAGGAGAACATTGTGACCATGTTGTAATGTAATAATGTCAGGAAATCATAGCATGCAGCATACAGCTGTGCAGTGTTAGCTGATAGGTCCCTTCTAATATGATGAAAACAATTTAAATTTGGTTTAACCTTCTTGCATAATTACATGTTACCTGATTTCTCCCCATTGACCCTGACTGTCTCCCTCCCAGATATGACAACAAGACTCCATGGTTGACAGTTTCAAAGGCCTTTTTTAGGTCCAAGAACACCGTCCCCACAACATGTCCCTTCACCAGTAGACCTTTGAACCTGTCAAGTAAGTCTCTGTGGAATGTTTAGGTCTAAATCCAAACTACTGTGGGTGCAGTAGTTGGTTAGACTCTAAATATTCAGTTAGTTGCATAGCAACAATCTTTTCCAATATTTTTGAGACAACAGTAAGAATAGCAATAGGTCTATAATTGCTAGCCAAGTCTCCTGACTTATGGATCGTGGCAATGCCATTTTCCAGCTCTCTGGGAACCTATTTGTTTTTATTGGTAAATTAACTAAGTAAGTGATAGGCGCTAGCAAACAGGTCAGATTTCATTTAATTAGTCCAGCATATAAACTGTGGACCATTGACATTGAGCTACTCATATTCTTTACTGCATCAATAGATACTTTGATTCTGAAATCATCTGAATGGACATTGTCAGTCTCCTCAGAGGGTGACTCAGTGGATTTAAAATTACTGGACAATTCCTGTACAGACTCAATTAGCCATATAGCCACATTATTATCAACAAGGCTATTGTTTACTTTCAAAATATTTATTTTAGCGAGCTTGCTTGTGCCTACTTGAGTCTGCTACTCGGTTGATATGCTGCCGCCATGCCATTGGCCTCTTCAATAAGCTTGTGGAAGTAGTTACTAGCCTTCCTTAGCTCAGACAGCACTTTGTTCCTCAAGCCTGTGAAGTGGTCAGTGTTGTTTTTTGTTTTTAAGGACTTTTTAAGGGCAAGATCTCGGTTTTTAGTAAGCTGGAGAATATCATTATTGAACCAAGGGAGAGAATATTTCTTTGGTCTGCTTTTCCACGTTTTTTGTGTATTTATTTATTAAATTGCCCGGTGAAATTATTCACACTATTATTTAAATCCGGCTCTCTAGTTACCCCTTCCCAGTTGACTTCCATTAAATCCTGTTCAAAGTTAGCTATGTTTGCCCTAGGAATTCCTGTCGTTAAGGTTCAACTTTCCATTTTACATCAGACGTTTTCCTGTTAGTTTTCTTACAATCAAGGTCATATTATGATCTGAATGTCCAGTAATAACTAAGATTATATGTTTGTATTGCTCTCTCTGGCCTGTTTGTGAAAATCAGATCAATAAGATCTGATTTGCGGGTGGGTTTATCTATCAACTGTTTATATATATATTTCTCCATTTATCCTTTTTATCCATCCAGTTTACATTGTAGTCACCCAAAAATATTGTCTCATTACATTTATCACAAGCAGAAAGAAGATTCTTCAGTTCATTACAAAAATCAGCATCGTGAGATGGAGGGTTATACAGCACAACAAATTTAAAATTCATGTTGGGTGAAAGTATTGCAAAAGTGAAGTGACGTCAACATACCAGCTTTGACAGTGCAATAAAACCGGCTCTGGAAACGGTTCCTAATGTGATGGAACCGATTCTAGTTCCTCAATGTTGGATCCTGTTCCCGATCCCAACCCTACTCACAACACATCACGAAATGACAAACTATTGAACAGAGCTAATAAGTGTCTAGGCAAATGTCAATAAACAGATTACATGCACAGTTTTCATATGAATTGTAATGTTGTCTGACTGTCACACACTCACAGGGTGGCACAGGGAGGTAGAGGCCATCTGGGAACCTGGGGCCTTTTGCATGACGGTGGCCCAGGGGCCCATAATTCCTAGATCCGCCTATGCGTGTTCGCACACCAGGCTTTCATGGGATAAAGCAGAAAAGGTCATGTAAGGGAATTTAACCTCACTAAGTCTTTGACAAACATTTACAGACCACAGCAATCAATACTCCGTCATCGCCCATAATCCTTTATACACACACACACACACACGCACGCACGCACGCACGCACGCACGCATGCATGCACGCACGCACACACACACACACTTCAACGTTTTAGGATTTGCCAAACTCTGAAAATTGCCAAAGAATTGCCGATGTACAAGCTCACAAGACCAAGTATAAAATAGTTGAATAATATTTTTTCTAATTATAAATGTATCTATTTAAAATAAAATAAAAAAGCCATAAAACAACCATTTCTCTTGTGAGAAATTCTACTATACACGTGTGGACATTTGGGGCTCTATATTCGTCCATGCTAAACTCCTAAACTACTTTGTCTTTTTTTACTATTTTGAAAAACATTTTTTAATAGTTAAAATAGCCAATTGACACGTTGTGAGCTTGTAGATTGGCTATTTTAACTATTCAAAAATATTTTTCAAAATAGTAAAAAAAAGGCAAAGTAGTTTAGGGATAATTAAGGAGTCTAGCAGTACTGACGAAAATAGCCCTTGGTCCTCAAAAGTCCCCCCCCCCCCCCCCCCACCCCCCCACCGCACACACACAATGCACGCCTACACACAAGGGATATGTCTCTTGACTAATAAAATGACAGATTATCCAGGAAGCGGTGTCATGTTAAGCGGACAGTTGGACAAAAACCTCTCCATATTTCCGCAGTGTTGTGTTTTTTTCCCCCCTGTCAATTAACATCCTATACAGTATACTTCATCATAGTGTCGCCCAAAAGTAGGCCTAGTGAAAATAGCAAATCTAAATTCACGGGACCTAAACCAGTGGTTCTCAACCTGTGGGTTGGGACCCGTCAGGGGCCTATTTTCACAATTGTCTGTTGTACCGAATCAAACAAAATGGGATGCCTCAAGCCCTCAAATCCTACAATTCCATGTGCTTGTCAGGGTGGGAGGTCCCTAATAGTTATATTTTTGGGGGGTCACAGCCTGCAAAAGGTTGAGAACCACTGCTCTAAGCCTGCTGGTGAACAGCTCAAGCAGGGATTGACAGAGAAGACATACAAGAATTTAGAAAAAGTTACATTCACATTAACCCTTGATGATACATTGATCCCTAAACAAGTCCCAACCTCTACTGACGATCTGTCTGTCACGTCATAGGTCATAATTTATTGCCGACTAACCCCACCTTGTGGAACTTTTAAGTACTGCATAGAGCAAAGCCATTTGCCCTTTCTCGTGATGGACACTTCAAATATTAGAAGTAATGTAGCTACATGGAAATGGTGCTGTTCCAAATAAAATAAAAACATTACGATTCATATTAGCCTATAGCCTACAACACTAATTAAAATAAAGTGCAATATAATGAACAAAACATGAAATCACATCTTTATGCAAATACATAAGATAAGGGTAGCCTACCCTATAAATAAGTAGTGCGGCAGTGCCCTAAATGTTTCTATATAGGGCATAGTGGCGGCCATTTTGTAGTGCCATTCAAAAAAGACCATTCATTTTTCCCATAGAGATTTCAAGAATATAATCAATTATTTTAAGCCTAGACAATCACAATTTGCGTCCTCACTCAATGTTTGTGTTACGCAATGTTTGTGTTTAATATACACAAACACTCAAAACTGGCCTTTATCAATGGCATTCGATGTTTGTGTTCGGACAATGTTTGTGTTTACACAAACCCTCAAAGTTGGACATAGGAGGGGCTAGCGCCCCTAAAAAAAGTGAAATAGCCTATCCCTTTAATGTTCAAACTGACTTTTTAAGTTCCGCAATGCAAAGTTGCTTTAAATGTCTCCAATGAGTATAGTTCCGAATTTAGGCCAAGGAGTAATTTTCGTGCAAAACTAATGCTTGGAATGGATTCAGAATTATGAAAAACCCCTAGTTTGACATGTCACATGCTTGTCTTAAAGCATAATGCAATTTGGAAAATGTTGCCTTTGTCTATGGTGTGATATACAAAAATGGCCATAACATTTTCGCGATGTTTCCGGCAGAGCAGGCCTCTCATTCTGTGGACCTTAATGACCAAATTAATAGAGAAAACACAAATAAAAAGTATGGCATGACATCACAGGTTAAACTCTATTCCTTGAGCTTTTGGGCCTGTGGCCCCCCGGCTATTTGCTCAAAAGGGGAAAAAGTATATTCCTTAGCCAACCTTCAAGTCAGGAGGCAACAGCAGGTTCCCCTTTGTCCAAAAGCTCTGAATGGATTCAGAACTAAACCCTCAGAAACTTTTACTTTGGTTGGCAACAATTTTGCCAACCAAAATTTGGTTGGCAAAATTAAAAAATTAAAAACGTAAGAAAGAAACAAACTATAGGCCTGGCCTACTATAAAACTGGTCAAACATTGGCCAAATTGTCAAATAATAATAATAAGAAAGAAATTGGCTGATCTACAAGCTGAGCTTTAGGCTAAAGGCAAGTGCTTGACAGGGTGGAGGGTCCCCAGTTTAAAAAAATATCTATATGATTATTTTGAGGGGTCACAGCCTGAAAAGGTTGAGGACATAGTCCAAAACTAGTGTCACCGTCCCAGTCAAAGCACATAACATAGTCTGGAATAGATTATACATTATATTTATAACCCACGAAAATGCGTTGTGAGCTTGTAGAACTGACATTTTCACTGTTTGACGTAGAAAATAGTTTTTTGGGGTTCGAGTGGTTAAAATGATCTCATTGCTGTCTCCATGTCATGACGACAACTCTGGATAACAGAGATGGTGGTTGTGGTCCAGGGGATTGAGACTGGAGTCTGGAGCGTAACAGAGGTGCTGCATGCGGCCGTGGGGTTGGATTTGATAAAAATGGAGAATAAAAACTGTGTGTACTGTGTATTTGCAGAGGTTCTCAACCTATGGGTTGGGAGTTTGGGACCCCCCGGGAGTTGGGGATGGGGCGGTCCCCATATGATTTGGGGGTGAAAGTAAAGTGACAATTTAAGAAAAGACGACTACTGCATCAACAAAGTATATGATAGAAACCAAATTGTCAAAAAGTGTAAAAATACAAGCTTGCAGATTTGCTATTTTAGTTGATCTATGGAACCGAGTCAAACTAAATCTAATGCCTCAACTCCTACAATTCAATGTGCTTATTGGGGTGGGGGTGCCTAGTTCAATTATGATTATTTTGGGGGGTGTTGACAACCATGCACTGTTGTATACTGCACTGGCTAAAGTTGATTCACTATACTAGAATGAATATCTAGTCTAGAGTGTCTTTTTTATCTGACATCTAGGCTATATTATGATGCTCAAGGTATTACTGCCACCTTGTGGTATTATTTGATCATTCTCCTAAAGGTATAGGGCAGCAAGTTTGCATTTTATTTAATTTTATTGCATTATTTTGTGTTCAATTAAGTGTTCAATTATTTAACACTCTACAATGTAAATAAAATGCACTGACCATTACTAGTGCAGTGGATCTCAACCAGTGGTTCTGAGTGTCCCCCCCCTATAGCTACCACCCCCTTTTCTCCTTACTGTGTTTTTTTCTCCTTTTAACCTCCCAATTTGATGATTTCCTGTTTTTTGAGTGGTGCAAACCACTCCAACAACCAGCTTTGTTTGTATCCGTGTTTGTGTGTACCTGTACGTGGGGCCCAAAATAATGAGCATGGTTACTATGGTCACTGACATTACGTCAGACCACAGCTGATCAGGCTATATAAGACCTTGCACCACTCAGTTCACACGTGTGTGATTTTTGAGTGGTGCAAACCACTCCAACAACCGGCTTTGTCTGTATGTTTGTGTACCTGTCCACTCATAAAAGGAGCATGGTTGCTATGGTTAGTGTGTGACGTCACTGTTGCACCACTCAGTTCACACGGGTGTGATTTTTTTATATAGAAGTGTATATTTGTACGTCTCAAATGTTCTGATGAATTGAAAATGGTGGACCCTGTTGTTAACAAGTGTAATGCTTTACCAGTGTGTCGTCCACAGTAACAGTTTTATAGCGAATATGTAGGCTACATTATATTCAGGTTTGAACACATAGCTTAAGTCTACGGGTTCGTGTACTTTTTTATTTGTATTATAAATCCCCATAGGGGGATTTTAGACCGCCTCAACTGTGTTCGGAAAATAAACAAATCATCCCGGCGGTTTCACGCGTATGGATATATGAAGAATCAACTGACTGTGAGAAAACACTAATGTTACTGCTGCCGAATTATACATTGTGGCTAGAAACAGACTGTATCAAATTGTCTGACTGTCGTAAACGATATGGTGTCTAGTCTGTATCGGTTTTAATTTATCTGTTTTAATTAATTTAAAATTTTCCCGACTTTATGATAATGTTTATTTTTACCTTGTTAATGTATGAATGCATCCAGCAGGCATCACAATACAATTAATCATAATGTGTTAGTGTTAACTCCATGACCGCATATATCGGTATCAGATGATATTGGTATCGGAAATTAGGAGTTGGACAATATCTGGATATCGGCAAAATAGCCAATATCGGACATCCCTAATCCTGCTTAATGAGTACATTCTGCTTTTGGTACTTTGGTACATTGTGGTACCAATATCTATTAAAGTGCTCATCATGATAGATTGGCTATGTTTGCTTGTTTTTAAAATATTTGAAAGTGAAATGAGTTGTTAATTCTGTTGAGTTTTAAAAATATTTAACCAATTTAAATAGCCTATTAACAAGAGCTTGTGACCATTGGATCCTGGATCCTCCGGTAGTGAGGATAATGTTTTATTCCTTTTGGAATATTTAACATGGCTCAAACCTCACTCAAATGTTGACATGTAATCAATAATCAAGATATTACCGTACTGACATCAGATGATTGATGTCACGGCACATGAAGTCTGAGATGTATGTATGTATGTATGTATGTATGTATGTATGTATGTATGTATGTATGTATGTATGTATGTATGCATGCATGCATGCATGCATGCATGCATGCATGCATGCATGTATGCATGTATGTATGTATGTATATGTATGTGTATAGTATGTATGTCGGGGTAAGAATGGTGGTCCCTTATTGGCTGTTGATGGTGACATAACTACTGTAAGGTACGGTAACCAGGTAAAGTTGGTATAAGGTCAATAACGGGTCTAAAGGATTTAGAACAGCAGTTGTTATACATTAGTTATAGTAGCAGTACTTATGCGCTCTGCTTGCGCACAAGTAGGCCATGGCACAAGCCATGGCCTACTTGTGTGCAAGGCGCAAGTTACCTCGACAGAGTGAATTTCTAGTTGTTGTTATTATTGTTATTATTATTATTATTATTAGTCCCAAAGGGCAACCAGACTATTGTTATTGTGACACTTTCTTCCGGAGTAATCGAATAATCAAATCGAGTAATCGAATAATCGAACTTCCGTTGTGATTGGCCGAGCTTTGCATAACGTTTGTTGCAGCTAATTGGCTGTTGTTGGTTATGTAACCAATTTGTGTTTTACAAACATACTATTATTATTATTATTATTATTATTATTATTATTATTATTATTATTATTATTATTATTATTATTATTATTATTATTATTATTATTATTACCCGTATTATTAGTATTAGTATATTTTGTTAAGTCTTTTCCATTTTGCCATTGCATTCATGTAATTCAATAGTGGCAGTGAATCTGAATGAATGCCCCCATGACGTCATGTGACACTGGCAGCCACAGTGGGCGCCCCTCACTTCACACAAGTGTGTTATTTTTATTTTTATTTTTTTAGGTTGGTGTCAAAAGTGAATTATTGGCAAGACAAAGGACTAGACGATAGATTCCTTGTCGTCGCGGTTCCCTTGGTCTTCAGAGGTCTGAGCCTCGGTATCAACCTGGCTCTGGCCCTGGGCATCATGGTTAGCATTTTCTGTTCCCACCAGCTGGAGCGTCGCCTCGTGCCGCTTGCACTCGCGCTCCAGTAGTCTGTAGTTGCAGAAGTTTCCAATGAACAGCCAGATGCTGGCCAAAATCACAATGGCTCCACAGCAGGAATACATGTACTGGTAACGTCCTGTGACATCGACCAGTTTTCCTGCAAGTGGTGGACCGAGGAGAACCGGGCAGCACTCCACGAGGGTGGTGAGACCCACGGCACTGGAGAACCTCTCAGGTCCCACCTGGTCCATCAGCGACTCGAACATCACAGAGCTCACCATGCCATAGGTGAAGCCAAAGATGCCTGTATATATCGCCAGACCTGTATAGGTCTCCGCAAGCGGGCAGAGACTGTGACATATCCCGTTGAGCAGGATGGCAAAGCTGAAGAAGTACTGGATCCTGGGTCTAATCCACCTCGAGTTAGCTAACAACCCCATGGAGGGCCTGGCAACCATGTCGGCGAAAGCCATGATGGAGAGCAGGAAGGCCGCCTTGTACTGCTCCACACCCATAGACTTGGCGTAGTTTGTCAGGAAGACGATGGGCGCGAAGAAGCCGAAGAACATGAAAACGTTGCCCGACAAGTAGATGAGGAAGCCACGATGCTTAAAAAGCGACAGGTCCAGGTACTTGTTGACTGTCTGATAAGCACCGAGCTTCTCTAGCTTTGTGGCGGTCTCTGAAGAGGCCAAACCTTCATTCTGCTTCGTGCCAGTCCCGGATGCCAACTCTTCTGGCTTGGCGGTGGTCAAGGATTCCACCTCCTCGCCCTCTGGTTTTGTGGCTTTTATAGATTCCAACTCGACATTCTCCTCAAGCTTGCTGGGCGGGGATACCAGGGGCCTCATGAGGGCGCCGGCCATGCAACTGAGCAGCAGCAGGCCGCCCAGGATGAGGAAGCTACCTCTCCAGCCGAAGGTGTTGAAAAGGTACTGGTTCATAGGAGCCAGTATGCTGAGGAACACGGGACTGCCGGCCATTGCCAGTCCGTTCGCCATGGGTCGTTTCTTGGACCAGTACTTGCCGATCATCGTCAAGGCCGGCTGGAGGTTGAACGCTAAGCCCAGTCCTACAATGAAACCGACACAGATGTAAAGTTCCAAGACGCTGTTGCAGAAAGAGGCAGAGATCATCCCAATGGAACATAGGATCCCCCCCATGATGATTACGGGCCTACATCCATACTTCTTGACCAGTATGCTGCTTATGGGACCTGCGGCATACATGATGGCCAGCATGATCGAGGAGATCCATGCGATTTCACTGTCGGAGGCACCAAAGATCATCTGGATGTCCTTAAAGAAAACAGTGACGGCCTTGGGGAAAGCATAGGAAAAGCCAAGGGAGATGAAGGCTCCAACCACTACAGCCCACCCCCACCCCCCGTCTGGGGGTTGCACCACAGGAATCGAAGCTGCAGACATTATGTCTTGTTCGCTGTTCGCTTGTCACCCTGTACAATGTCTGTTGTCTGGTTATAAAGCGTCCACGGGTTACATGTCACAGTGACAGTCTTGCTCAAATATGGACATGCCCAAATATAGAATTCCAGGACAATAGTCTTTGCAATATTATTCATGATGATGATGATGCAATTAATTACAGTAAATTTCATCTGGTCAGTCTAAAATTACTCTATATTTGGGCATGTCCATATTTGATTTAACATACTAGATTTAACTAGAAAATTCACAATTTTGAAAGTGTGGTTACACCCTGATGATGTATTGACCCACATGAGGTTAACAGGGGGCGGAATCATAAATTATAGACCTTTTGGGGTTAATCTATAAATAAAGGTGGGAAATAAATTGCAGTCTGGTAGCCCTAAGGGCAACCACACTAATAAAAATTGCTTGATGGATGGACAGTGGATGACGTCACAAACAACATGCAGACTGTGGCCTCATACACACATATCAAACGTATGTTCTGTGTTCTGTCTGTGTTTGATGGCAGCCTCAATTATTTTCCAATGGGAGTCACATGGTTTGACCAAACATTTTTGTTTGATGGGCAGAACACAGCCATCAAACACAAATGTTTGGTCAAACCATGACTCATAATAATTATGACTCATCTGGGCAAGGGTTCAGGCCGATACGACTGCATTGTGAGTGACTTCCATTATAAAGTGAAATGTGTTGTATTATTGTACAATTACAATGTTGGGATTTAGCAGATGCTCGTATCCAGAACGATATACAAGTGCAAGATCACTGAGCATTCAGAGGATCCTGGATGGCTTGATTCTAGGCTTAAAATAATTAATATGAATATGTTTGGAAATCTCTATTATATGGTAAAAATGAACGGGATCTGGAACGATGGAACCAGATGGAAAATACACTAGTATAGAGCCCTGAGGGTTTACGCTCAACCATAATGGAGTTTAAGTGGTGAATCTATCTTTCAACAGTATTTATTTAAGAAAGCACAAAGCTCACAACACGCATGGGGTGGTGAATAAGCTCTCTTTAATTCAATAGAATGAAAATGATACAACCAGTGATTTGAATCAGAAGTCAAGGCCAACATTTTATAGGGTGCTGTCTCTGGGAGGAAACAGGTTGTGCTTGTCTTACACAGTTCAGGGGAAGAAGGGACGGGTCCAATGTTGTCCCGGGAAGGAGGATTGGGGATGGGGGAGGTTATCTCCTTGAAGCAGTCCACACACATTCCACACATGGACAGATGTCCTGGATGTTATAAAGCAGGGAGGGGTCTTCAACATTTTTCAGGCCAAGGATGGACCCCTTCTTAACTGAAAGAGAGATGAAGCAGGGACCACCCGCTCCCCCTACTACATATTGTACAAAATTGTGTAGCAGATTAAACTTTTTCCTAGATTTCATAGATAGCTTTCATAGACTTGTTTCACAGCACTATCACCAGTGCTGTGTAAATTATACATTTTGTTAATGTGTATTTTCAGACATTTAACCAATTAAACCCTTTGGCTCTGTACTTGTCTGCATGCATGTATGTATGTATGTATGTATGTATGTGTATAGTATGTATGTCGGGGTAAGAATGGTGGTCCCTTATTGGCTGTTGATGGTGACATAACTACTGTAAGGTACGGTAACCAGGTAAAGTTGGTATAAGGTCAATAACGGGTCTAAAGGATTTAGAACAGCAGTTGTTATACATTAGTTATAGTAGCAGTACTTATGCGCTCTGCTTGCGCACAAGTAGGCCATGGCACAAGCCATGGCCTACTTGTGTGCAAGGCGCAAGTTACCTCGACAGAGTGAATTTCTAGTTGTTGTTATTATTGTTATTATTATTATTATTATTAGTCCCAAAGGGCAACCAGACTATTGTTATTGTGACACTTTTTTTTTCTTCCGGAGTAATCGAATAATCAAATCGAGTAATCGAATAATCGAACTTCCGTTGTGATTGGCCGAGCTTTGCATAACGTTTGTTGCAGCTAATTGGCTGTTGTTGGTTATGTAACCAATTTGTGTTTTACAAACATACTATTATTATTATTATTATTATTATTATTGTTGTTGTTATTATTATTATTATTATTATTATTATTATTATTATTATTATTATTATTATTACCCGTATTATTAGTATTAGTATATTTTGTAAAGTCTTTTCCATTTTGCCATTGCATTCATGTAATTCAATAGTGGCAGTGAATCTGAATGAATGCCCCCATGACGTCATGTGACACTGGCAGCCACAGTGGGCGCCCCTCACTTCACACAAGTGTGTTATTTTTATTTTTATTTTTTTAGGGTGGTGTCAAAAGTGAATTATTGGCAAGACAAAGGACTAGACGATAGATTCCTTGTCGTCGCGGTTCCCTTGGTCTTCAGAGGTCTGAGCCTCGGTATCAACCTGGCTCTGGCCCTGGGCATCATGGTTAGCATTTTCTGTTCCCACCAGCTGGAGCGTCGCCTCGTGCCGCTTGCACTCGCGCTCCAGTAGTCTGTAGTTGCAGAAGTTTCCAATGAACAGCCAGATGCTGGCCAAAATCACAATGGCTCCACAGCAGGAATACATGTACTGGTAACGTCCTGTGACATCGACCAGTTTTCCTGCAAGTGGTGGACCGAGGAGAACCGGGCAGCACTCCACGAGGGTGGTGAGACCCACGGCACTGGAGAACCTCTCAGGTCCCACCTGGTCCATCAGCGACTCGAACATCACAGAGCTCACCATGCCATAGGTGAAGCCAAAGATGCCTGTATATATCGCCAGACCTGTATAGGTCTCCGCAAGCGGGCAGAGACTGTGACATATCCCGTTGAGCAGGATGGCAAAGCTGAAGAAGTACTGGATCCTGGGTCTAATCCACCTCGAGTTAGCTAACAACCCCATGGAGGGCCTGGCAACCATGTCGGCGAAAGCCATGATGGAGAGCAGGAAGGCCGCCTTGTACTGCTCCACACCCATAGACTTGGCGTAGTTTGTCAGGAAGACGATGGGCGCGAAGAAGCCGAAGAACATGAAAACGTTGCCCGACAAGTAGATGAGGAAGCCACGATGCTTAAAAAGCGACAGGTCCAGGTACTTGTTGACTGTCTGATAAGCACCGAGCTTCTCTAGCTTTGTGGCGGTCTCTGAAGAGGCCAAACCTTCATTCTGCTTCGTGCCAGTCCCGGATGCCAACTCTTCATCCATGATCTCTTCTGGCTTGGCGGTGGTCAAGGATTCCACCTCCTCGCCCTCTGGTTTTGTGGCTTTTATAGATTCCAACTCGACATTCTCCTCAAGCTTGCTGGGCGGGGATACCAGGGGCCTCATGAGGGCGCCGGCCATGCAACTGAGCAGCAGCAGGCCGCCCAGGATGAGGAAGCTACCTCTCCAGCCGAAGGTGTTGAAAAGGTACTGGTTCATAGGAGCCAGTATGCTGAGGAACACGGGACTGCCGGCCATTGCCAGTCCGTTCGCCATGGGTCGTTTCTTGGACCAGTACTTGCCGATCATCGTCAAGGCCGGCTGGAGGTTGAACGCTAAGCCCAGTCCTACAATGAAACCGACACAGATGTAAAGTTCCAAGACGCTGTTGCAGAAAGAGGCAGAGATCATCCCAATGGAACATAGGATCCCCCCCATGATGATTACGGGCCTACATCCATACTTCTTGACCAGTATGCTGCTTATGGGACCTGCGGCATACATGATGGCCAGCATGATCGAGGAGATCCATGCGATTTCACTGTCGGAGGCACCAAAGATCATCTGGATGTCCTTAAAGAAAACAGTGACGGCCTTGGGGAAAGCATAGGAAAAGCCAAGGGAGATGAAGGCTCCAACCACTACAGCCCACCCCCACCCCCCGTCTGGGGGTTGCACCACAGGAATCGAAGCTGCAGACATTATGTCTTGTTCGCTGTTCGCTTGTCACCCTGTACAATGTCTGTTGTCTGGTTATAAAGCGTCCACGGGTTACATGTCACAGTGACAGTCTTGCTCAAATATGGACATGCCCAAATATAGAATTCCAGGACAATAGTCTTTGCAATATTATTCATGATGATGATGATGCAATTAATTACAGTAAATTTCATCTGGTCAGTCTAAAATTACTCTATATTTGGGCATGTCCATATTTGATTTAACATACTAGATTTAACTAGAAAATTCACAATTTTGAAAGTGTGGTTACACCCTGATGATGTATTGACCCACATGAGGTTAACAGGGGGCGGAATCATAAATTATAGACCTTTTGGGGTTAATCTATAAATAAAGGTGGGAAATAAATTGCAGTCTGGTAGCCCAAAGGGCAACCACACTAATAAAAATTGCTTGATGGATGGACAGTGGATGACGTCACAAACAACATGCAGACTGTGGCCTCATACACACATATCAAACGTATGTTCTGTGTTCTGTCTGTGTTTGATGGCAGCCTCAATTATTTTCCAATGGGAGTCACATGGTTTGACCAAACATTTTTGTTTGATGGGCAGAACACAGCCATCAAACACAAATGTTTGGTCAAACCATGACTCATAATAATTATGACTCATCTGGGCAAGGGTTCAGGCCGATACGACTGCATTGTGAGTGACTTCCATTATAAAGTGAAATGTGTTGTATTATTGTACAATTACAATGTTGGGATTTAGCAGATGCTCGTATCCAGAACGATATACAAGTGCAAGATCACTGAGCATTCAGAGGATCCTGGATGGCTTGATTCTAGGCTTAAAATAATTAATATGAATATGTTTGGAAATCTCTATTATATGGGGAAAATGAACGGGATCTGGAACGATGGAACCAGATGGAAAATACACTAGTATAGAGCCCTGAGGGTTTACGCTCAACCATAATGGAGTTTAAGTGGTGAATCTATCTTTCAACAGTATTTATTTAAGAAAGCACAAAGCTCACAACACGCATGGGGTGGTGAATAAGCTCTCTTTAATTCAATAGAATGAAAATGATACAACCAGTGATTTGAATCAGAAGTCAAGGCCAACATTTTATAGGGTGCTGTCTCTGGGAGGAAACAGGTTGTGCTTGTCTTACACAGTTCAGGGGAAGAAGGGACGGGTCCAATGTTGTCCCGGGAAGGAGGATTGGGGATGGGGGAGGTTATCTCCTTGAAGCAGTCCACACACATTCCACACATGGACAGATGTCCTGGATGTTATAAAGCAGGGAGGGGTCTTCAACATTTTTCAGGCCAAGGATGGACCCCTTCTTAACTGAAAGAGAGATGAAGCAGGGACCACCCGCTCCCCCTACTACATATTGTACAAAATTGTGTAGCAGATTAAACTTTTTCCTAGATTTCATAGATAGCTTTCATAGACTTGTTTCACAGCACTATCACCAGTGCTGTGTAAATTATACATTTTGTTAATGTGTATTTTCAGACATTTAACCAATTAAACCCTTTGGCTCTGTACTTGTCTGCTCTATTTTCCCTCCACACGTCTATGCCAAAAATAACCAATCTACAACGCGAGTCTTCCCCGAGTACAGGGATTTTAGGGTTCAATGTAAAATAAAAATAAAAAGTTCCTATCACACAAAGTGTTGGTGTATAGTAACTCTGAGGATGGAGTCCCAGACCACGTGCTGAAGACACATGTTGTAAAGCTCAAAGACAAGATTAATGCCTTGTTCGTTTTCAAAACAAAAGCCTCTTTATATGTTCTGAGACTGCTCATCACTGTCTGGGACCTGCACCTGTGTGTATGAGGCAACAATTACATCTTAATTCAACTATATGTAATTTCCAGTGTTGGGTAATGTCACTTTTTAAGTAACTTGCTATACGTTACAGGTTACTCTGTTACTCGAAAAAGTAAGCCTATTACAGTAATGCACCCCCAACACAGGTTGATGATGACAGCGCTGTCAATGTCATCATCATCATCATCATCATCATCATCATCATCATCATCATCATCATCATCATCATCATCGCAGTCATCACCACACGTGAAAAATGTCCTGATAAAAACTATCTGACCGATCATTGAAAATAGTAGGCTAAAGACTTCAAACTAAGCCAAGCAACATTATGTGGCTGGGTATACACTGGTTTTAATAGTACGCTACACAGACAAAATAAAATAAAAGACTCAAATAAATTATTAGAAGACACATTATACTCATATATATCTGTGCATGACGGGAGAATTAAAAACTCAGTCTAGGTAATATCTCTGAGTGTTCACCTCTTCCTGTGTGTGAGTGATGTCACAGAAAGAGGAAGGTCTGCATGCGGCAACTCTTCTCCTTAGATATAGAGCTAATGAAAGCAGAGAGGATCATCATGTTAAGCGATGTTCACAGGTGGCAGCTCAAATCTGATTCGTGATTGATTCAGATGCTTTTAGAGCGAATGTGGAAGTAATGATAACGCTGCAGTTCTCTGTAATGGCCCAGCAGGTGGTGCTAATTCCCCCCCTTCATCAATGAAGATTTGACCTTGAACTTTACACATTTTTCTAATTCCCCTTAGTAAACCTTTTCATAAAGACTTTATGTTTTCAATCGCTAGTTTCCACATCTTCTTTTACACAGAATGAGATGCGTTTTGGTAAACTATAATTACATTTTAAAACGGACGACAACGACAACTACGTTCTGATTGGGTTCTACTGAGTGAAGTCCCACCTCTCTCGTGGAATCAGATTTGAAATTTCAGATATAAATATAATATAAATATTCAGATCTGATTTCTAAAGATGTTTCTCAGTCTGAAAGATCGGATCTCAGAAACAAATCAGATTTTGCCTGCAGTGTGAACAGAGCCTCGGAGACTGGAGGAGAGAACGACTCCATATATCTACCTCCTTCATATTCACTGGAGAATGGGATCGCATTCCTCATACCTCCAGCCCAGTCCTTCTGTTCTTTTCTGCCCTTCTTCAGAGGAATACAGGTCCAGTGGGCACCTAAACCGTCAGGGCACCTCGCAAATATGGCGACCTCGGAACAGTGTGCCTCTGGTATTTCTCGGAACAAAACGAAAACCGACTGGGCAGTAGGCACCGGCGAGAATACTTTGTGCGTGAAGTCTTAAACATTAAAGTTATTATGCATCCTTCATTTAGACTACAGCGAGTGACATGACACCAAATAAGGCGATCATACATGATAGCATAGGCTAAATGAACTCCCATCGTTGAAGCAAATGACACAAATCATACATGTTGGTGAAACACATTCTATAAAAACACAAGTTTGGAATGATAACTCGGCCCCTCCGGCGCTCACTGTTCTCACCAATGTTCCGGATTACTCTGCCCAGAAAAAAAGGTGCCCAGAAATACCAGGTGCACACTGTTCCGGTTACCTAACTTCAGAGAATTCCACGGCATTTGATCAATGGAATTTGAATGAAAAAGATAAATATTGCAACCCTCCCGGCCTCTTTTCATCTCTTTTCCTCTCTCTCTCTCTCTCTCTCTCTCTCTCTCTCTCTCTCTCTCTCTCTATCTCTCTCTCCCTCTCTCTCTCTCTCCATCTAGAAGTCCATGGACATGGAGCGCTGCTGTGGGTCCACCACAGTGGTGCTGTTGCGAGCGCTGTTTCCGCGCACGCCCAGGGTTCCGCAGCCTCCCGCCATCATCCCTCCGCCGCCGATGCCCATGGTGCCGCCAGCGATGCCACTCACCCCTCCCATGCCACTCACCCCTCCCATGCCACTCACCCCTCCCATGCCACTCACCCCTCCCATGCTACTCACCCCTCCCATGCCGCTCACCACCCCTCCCATGCCCACCTGCACTCCTCCCGCGATCCCTCCACTTCCCCCCCCACCTCCCACCATTCCTACTCCGCCCGTGGCTCCTCCGCCGCCGCCTCCTCCACGCACGTAAATCTCGCAGGGGATCTCCTCCATGACGCGGTCCTCGATGACTTGCTGGTCACAGTCGTGAGGCTGCGAGGAGTGCTGCTTGTATCCGTAGCAGCTCTTCTTGTAGCTGGAGGTGGAGTTGAAGGTCTTCATGGCGGGCGGCGGCTTGGAGAAGTCGTTGTGGTAGGAGAGCTCCATGGAGCTGAGCGTGGTGCGGCTGTGCTTCATGCTGCCGCCGCCGCCCGTGCCCGTGAGGGTGCCGGTGCCGGTGGTCACGGAGGCGTGCGAACCGCAGTGGTGCTCGTGCACACAGCGTGACACGGTGGAAGAGCGCCGCAGCTTGTGGAAGCTGTCCAGCTCGTCGGACAGGTCGGCCAGGTCCGAGGAGAGCTCCTTGTCGCGCAGCGAGAAGAGCTCGTAGTGAGGCGGGTCGAACACCTCCGTGAAGCCCGCCTTGTTGAAGACACCGGGCCGCCGAGCCACCACCTGTACAACACACATACAAGACCATTTAGAGTAGACCACCACCTGTACAACACACATACAAGACCATTTAGACCACCACCTGTACAACACACATACAAGACCATTTAGAGTAGACCACCACCTGTACAACACACATACAAGACCATTTAGAGTAGACCACCACCTGTACAACACACATACAAGACCATTTAGAGTAGACCACCACCTGTACAACACACATACAAGACCATTTAGAGTAGACCACCACCTGTACAACACACATACAAGACCATTTAGAGTAGACCACCACCTGTACAACACACATACAAGACCATTTAGAGTAGACCACCACCTGTACAACACACATACAAGACCATTTAGACCACCACCTGTACAACACACATAAAAGACCATGTACATGTAAACCACCCATGTACAACACACATACAAGACCATGTACACCACCTCCTGTACAACACACATACAAAACCATGTACACCACTGGTTCTCTAGCACCGGGAGCCATTTGTGGCTCGCGGATACATTTTTAAGGGTGCCTTACATTTTGTTTTTATATATTATTATTTCAAAGAAATTTAAAAAAAAACATTTAAAAAAAGCATCCCCAAAAAAACAATCATGAATTAAAAACAATATATATATATTTTTTCAGTAATTTCATGAAAAAAATCAAAGATAAATCCATAAATTAGAAAACAAGAAGTAGTAAATACGGCAAGCTCACTATGCGCCGCAAAGTGTCACGGTGGGAGCTTGTAGATCTGCTAATTTCACTCTTTTGGGTCACGGGCTAAAAGGTTTGGGAACCACTGATGTAGATTTCAAATCAAATTTCCCCAATCACTACATTCGGTTTCTTTGTTGTGTTGGATTTCCCTTTTAATTTCCCATTTAATGTGCTAAATCTGACTTAGTTATAAGCCCCTGGTCTGCAGCTGTCATCTTCTCCTGGCTCCTGTTGTCATTCTTGACCTGTCAGCTTCTCTATAGGCCTGCTCATATTTATCACCATTTAAGGAGAACTTCTTTGGGTATAAGAGGCGAACAGCTAGGGAGGTTTTTGACGAGCTGAGGCTGGAGGGCCTGACAGACAGTCCATGGACGTGTTTTTATGTTTTACACTAGATGGCGATCTCGGCTAACCTATGATCCATTGCCATACAGTCTAGGCTGCGAGGGAGAAGAAATAAAGCTCCTCGCATCCACCTCAATGTTAGACTTTGTCCCCCTCTTCCTCATATTTCTCTTCCTGAATCGTTCCACCTTGCCATTGAATTTTCAATTGGCTATAACTATGGATTACATAATCGGATTTACAAGCAGATTAATTTTTTCACGAATGCGCAGAAAAACCCATTATAAACGGTCCGGGGTGTAATCGTATAGTGAAGATGAATATTATATGACTACTTAAAAAGTACGTAAATATCTTCTGGCTATTTTGGTTAAATATTCTTGGCACTGAATGAGTTTTAATATAGTCTGTCGATCCTTCACCCGTTGAGGTTTCCACAAACGGGTATTATAATACCTTCTTCCTGGGCTGTTTCATCTGGACCAGGATTGAGATGATGAGGAGAACCATGACCACACCTGACGAGACACCAATCACCGTGCCGTGGGTCTTGGTGATCTGATGGAAGAGACCCCTGCCACGCTTCTCTGGAGAGGAGACGACAGCAACACCAAGAGAGGAGTGAGGAGAGGAGACGACAGCAACGCCAAGAGAGGAGTGAGGAGAGGAGACGACAGCAACGTGAAGAGAGGAGTGAGGAGAGGAGACGACAGCAACGTGAAGAGAGGAGTGAGGAGAAGAGAGGAGAGGAGAGGAGACGACAGCAACGTGAAGAGAGGAGTGAGGAGAGGAGACGACAGCAACGTGAAGAGAGGAGTAAAGAGAGGAGAGGAGAGGAGAGGAGACGACAGCAACGTGAAGAGAGGAGTGAGGAGAAGAGAGGAGAGGAGAGGAGAGGAGACGACAGCAACGTGAAGAGAGGAGTGAGGAGAGGAGACGACAGCAACGTGAAGAGAGGAGTAAAGAGAGGAGAGGAGAGGAGAGGAGAGGAGAGGAGACGACAGCAACGTGAAGAGAGGAGTGAGGAGAGGAGACGACAGCAACGTGAAGAGAGGAGTGAGGAGAGGAGATGACAGCAACGTGAAGAGAGGAGTGAGGAGAGGAGAGGAGAGGAGAGGAGAGGAGAGGAGAGGAGAGGAGAGGAGAGGAGAGGAGAGGAGAGGAGAGGAGAGGAGAGGAGAGGAGAGGAGAGGAGAGGAGAGGAGAGGAGAGGAGAGGAACGTGAAGAGAGGAGTGAGGAGAGGAGAGGAGACGACAGCAACGTGAAGAGCGGAGAGAGGAGAGGAGAGGAGAGGAGAGGAGAGGAGAGGAGAGGAGAGGAGAGGAGAGGAGAGGAGAGGAGAGGAGAGGAGAGGAGAGGAGAGGAACGTGAAGAGAGGAGAGGAGTGAGGAGAGGAGAGGAGACGACAGCAACGTGAAGAGCAGAGAGAGGAGAGGAGAGGAGAGGAGAGGAGAGGAGAGGAGAGGAGAGGAGAGGAGAGGAGAGGAGAGGAGAGGAGAGGAGAGGAGAGGAGAGGAGAGGAGAGGAGAGGAGAGGAGAGGAGCGCCATGAGAGGAGTGAGGTGAGGAGAGGAGATGAGGGGAATGGGACAGAAAGGATGGAGACATTTATAAACAAAACATTTATGTCTCTCACTTCTCACCTAGTGATAAGAATAGCAATCTTTTTGCATTGATATATATATATATATATATATATATATATATATATATATATATATATATATATATATATATATATATATATATATGCACTTGTTCTATAGTTAACATAGAACAAGTGTGTCAACATGGCATAGGTTGACCTTGCTCTAACCTTTACAGTGGTTCTCGTCCCAGGGATAGACACAGTTCTGGACTCCGTTGCAGACCAGCGAGTTGTTGATGCACATGTTGCTGTGGCAGAAGTACGTGTTGGACGAGCAGGGAGCTGCCACACAAAGACAAACAACACCTCTGTCACTATACAGCTTGTCATTTGCAGAAGAAAGCTTCATTGAGCTTTTATTATTATTACAACTACTGTACTACTAAAACAAATTAACTAACTAATAATAATAATAATAACTAGAAAAAGTGCCCTTCTGGGCTCCACCAGGAGGATAGGACTGTGTGAGATGTTTGGCAAAATGTTTAGGAGTAATATAAACATGTTTGCCTTTGATGGCAATTGGATGATTTGAGAATTTTGCAAAAATCAACCTGTTGGTGGCGCTATAACAGGCCAATGTGAAAAGGGTGGGATATATTCCTCAGCCTAGTAAGAAAATGTGTGAAAGATTTCACGTAAATTGCACGCTGCGTTCATGATTTGAGGCTTTTGTTCAAAACGGGGCAATCTTGCAAACTGTGAAAGCCAATTATAGCCAATTAGGATGGAATATGAAATATGGGACAGATCCGACGTGAGCACATGACTATAGAGATACTGTGTAACGATTTGTGAGATTTTTGGACAGAATCTGGAGGAGTAATATCAAAAAATGTGTTTTACAAAAGTCGGCCTCCTGGTGGCGCTATAAAAGGCAGATGTGGAAAATGCAGGTCAAAGGTTTGTCCTTGGCCTCTAGGGAGTGTGCATGCAACGTTTCACGCAGATCGGTGCAGTTTTAGGTAAAACATGTGAAAAGCTGCCTCATGGTGGCGCTATAACAGGCCGTTCTGGAAAATGTGGGGCAGAGGTTCATCATTGGCATCCAGGGAGTGTGTGTGCAAAGTTTGGCATCGACCGGGTTAACGGTGCCGGAGATTAGCTGGTAACGGACGGACGGAAGGACACACACACGGACGGACACACACACACACGGACGGAGTGCAAAACATACTCTCTCCCCATGCCTTCGGCCTGGTGGAGACAATAATAATCATAATGATAATAATGAAAATAGTATACTGTATATATTTCGCTGTCGGGCAGAAACCTTGTATCTATGTCCTACTTCATCATGCAAGAGTGTCGCACAAAAGTAGAGAAAATAGCAGATTTACAAGCTCGTAACACGTCTCGACGCGTTGTGAGCTTGCAGATCGTCTATTTGCTCATTGTGAAATGTATCTTAAAATAATATATAATAATACAAAAGGGAACGTTCCGCAGCTCAAATGAAGAGCTCTATGCTCTGCTGTGGGAGGTAGTGCAGTGTAGTGTTGTACTGTAGGTCATGTTAGGTTATCTAAATGTTCTAATCTAAATGTATGCTCACAAAGTCATGCCAATACTTTGACACAGACTATTGATTGAACAAGACGAGGTCCAATAACAGCCTGGCTCCCATGTGGACCCCACAGACATATTGATGATGTTTTACCTTGGCTTGTCTTGTCGGGGTTGATAGACGTATAGTCAGTGGTTTTCAACCCTTTTCATGTCACGACTCACGGCCCACTATATGGGCATTTTTTAAAATTGCCTTAAAACATTTCTTTTTCAACAAGCATTTGTGGATGGTTCAACATGAACTTAACCTAAATTACCTTTGTATTTATGATGCTCGTATTGTCGTATTGTTTGAGCTGAATTGTACAGCAATTTTTTTATCTGCATTATTTGCTTGTTTGTTCTGCATTTCTATTCTATGTAAAGCACCTCTCTGTGAAAGGTGCTATATAAATGAAATTTACTTGCTTACTTACTTACACTACTGTATATATTCTGCATTTGAGCCACAGACCACCTTGACATTGATGGAATTTAGCCTCTCAGACCCAACACAATATTTTGTCATCGTTGGATAAGATTTTGTCCACAATTCCAAGGTTCAAGGTTCAAGGTTGTGCTTTATTGTTAAATCTTGTGTACAGGGAGTAAAACTTATTTTTGTTTGGCTTCCTTCAGGCAATGCAGCAGCAAATATATAATATAACATCAAACAGCAAACACAGCAAAACACAGCAAACAAAGAGTAGAAAAAGCTTTATGCATATGCTACATGTGCATGTTTTCCTTGTAGTAGAAAAGTTATATTTTTTTCCCTTCACAGTAGGCTATGTTCCATAAATAAACAACAATAATAGTTTAGACTGAGGTACAATTCGAGCTTAATAGTCCGGGAAGAGGGCAAAGGTGTGGGGGGGCTAGCGTTGTCCTTTTCCCTGATACGCTCTGGTTCTTATCAGTTCGTTCATGTATCTGATTGTTCTGGGGAAGAAGCTTTTTTGCAAACCGCTTCCTATGCGGCAGCATCTCAAAAAGACTGCGGTTGGGATGGCTTGAATCCTTCATGATTCCTCGAGCTTTACTGACAGAGCACATCTGCTGATGCGTTCGGCTGTCCACACAACCCTTTGCAATGCTTTGCGGTTTAGGTCAGTGCAAGTTGCCATACCAGGCCGTGAAGCAACCAGTCAGGATGCTCTCTGTGGTGCCTCTGTAGAAAGCTCTTAGAACTTTTGGACCCATTCCAGCTTTCTTCAGTTTTCTGAGTGAGAAAGAAGAGGCGTTGTTGTGCTTTCTTCACCACCCGCTCTGACTGCACTGCCCAGGTTAGGTCCTCAGTGATGTGCACTCCCTGCAGGAATTTGAACTCTCTGACCCTTTCAACTGCTTTGCCTGATGAGTGAGGGCAAAACTACAGTATCTAGTGACAATAAAGACGCTTCCTTCAGATTCTATATCCAGCGCGAGGCGTAGTTCATTACGACATAGAATGCAGGCAGCTTCATTGTAACTATTTTCCCCGGACCCATTCACTCTCTAACAGTTAATTCATTCATGCTCCTTTAAATCAGCTGTCTCTCCACGTCAAATTCTCTTCATTCTCATTCGCTACAAGCTATCTCATTCACGCTCACATTCCCTCAGTGCAAATCAGGCGGTCTTTTTTAAGCAGCCACACTGTTCACTGCTCCTTCTATAGTGTACATACTTAGCTGTCAAAGCAGGTCATACAGCTGTCGGTGTGACATTTCCCCCAGCTCCTCAGCCTCCTCCCTGTGGTATTTAACTTTCATATTGACATTAGGATTATTATTGGATTGTGATATTGTAATCTATGATTGATGTTCAATGTTGTTCATGGAATAATTGTATTTTATGCTCTGCTCTGGGGAGATGAAATCAATTTGCCTTCCCCAAATAAATAAAGGTGAAATCAAATGAATTCTCAAAATATGAGCATGGTTTCAGCTTGAGATTGACTTCTATATTATACAATTTAAATTAAATTTAAAATCACACCCGTGTGAAGTGATCATCATCTCATTCCGGCCAATCACAATTTGCGTCCTCACTTTTGTCTTCAATGTTTGTGTTTACGTAATGTTTGTGTTTACGTAATGTTTGTGTTTACACTCAAAACTGGCCATTTATTGTCAATGGCATTTAACGACTTCATTAGCTTCGGTTTCCATAGCAACGGAAACAGCGACACTGCATCAGTTACTGAGAAACATCACTCTGCTGAACACCTTGATTGACCAATCAGGATCAAGCCGAGTATAACGGATGATTGGTGGCATGAAATTACCTACAGCCACTAGGAGGCCTGACAGAGTGAGGGCCCCCATACATACATCATCATTTCCTGCTTGCCAAAGGATGAAGAGGGATGATGATGAGGAGGCCCTCTAGGGGGCCCTGTGCATGCTGCCGTGGCAAAGGCTCGCTGAGGAGACAGAGGAGAGGAGAGGAGAGGAGAGGAGAGGAGAGGAGAGGAGAGGAGAGGAGAGGAGAGGAGAGGAGAGGGTCCAGAGACAGTAACTACAGGTAAAGTACATTTACTTGAGGACGGTACTTAAATGTTGCATTTGGTAAATGGTGCATTTTACAATGTAATGCACAATCATTGTAAAGCACCTTGGATAAAAGCACTTTACAATGATTGCGCATTACATTCAACAATTCACACACACACACACGCACACGCACACGCACACGCACGCACACACACACACACACACACACACACACACACACACACACACACACACACACACACACACACACACACACACACACACACACACTTTACACTGATGGCAGAGGAAACTAGCCTCGCGTTGCGTTGAAGTCTGGCTGCGCCAGGCTAAGTGGAAACCATGCAAGGCACCAACATGCACATTGGGAGCAATTAAGGGTTCAGCATCTTGCTCAAGGACACTTTGACACTAACTCTGGGGGAGCTCGGCATCGAACTGGGAACCTTCTAGCCTGGGCAGCATTCCATTTCGTGTTTATGATCCGGTCGGGAGCGGATGGTAACTTTCGTCATGTTGTAGTCAATGCTTTGTAGTCGCCTGGCAGGAAACCACAAGGCAGAATCAGAACTATATGAATGGGTACTTTCTTATTCTACCTTGTGGTTTCCTGCCTGATGACTACAAATCAGTACTACAACATGACGTATTTTACCATTCGCTCCAGACCGGTTCACACAGCGATTTTGGAACACAGACCAGGCTTTTAGTCCACTTGCCAGAATGTGAACCCTTGAGTACACCAAGGTTTTATGTTAGAAATGTTGAGTATGGGTCCCCAGCATGTAGAAACTGCCGGATGCTAACTTGCATAATTATGTTGAGCAATTTTCATAATTGGCATAATATGTGACCATACCATTAACAACCTATAGAAGGCAAAATGTGATGTGATTGTGATTTTACTGGTTAAATAAAGGTTAAATAAAATAAAATAAAAACCATGAAAACCCCCTAGATTGACATGTCACATGCTACATAAAGCATGATGAAATTTTGACTTTTTTTGCCTTCTATAGGTTGTTAATGGTATGGTCACATATGCCAATTGTGAAAATTGCTCAACATATACAAGTTAGCATCCGGCAGTTGCTACATGCTGGGGACCCATACTCAACATTTCTAACATAAAATCTTGGTGTACTCAACATGTCCGGGTTCACAATGGGGCTCTATGGGCTGGCAAGTAGATTTTCCTCTGAGGTGGAAAGCCTGGTGACGCGAGGTTAGGAACCTTTAGTGCCACTCGGCACTAAAGGTGCCGGTCCGCAATGTCGGTCCGTAGGCCTATGCCTCCATGTATGTCTCTATGTCTGCTATATGAGTACGGAAATAGTGTTGCTTGACTATCAACAGTGACTGTTGTTTTTGAGCCACAAAGAGAACTCCAACATGCTTCAGCCTGTTGAATGTATAGAAGGGCTCGGTGCTAAACAAGAGAATATTACCTGGGCTATTCAGAAGAAACTATCCACTCGCTTGGGTCTGCAGTCTGCACGTTTTATTATTTTGTAGGGACGACTGATGTTTCGGTCTTCCTCAGAGTTAAACCAAATTTTCCGAGGTTTTCTGAGTATCTGTACTTTACTTGAGTATTTGTGGTTTTTGTATAGTTCAAATAATTGTAGCGGAGTAATATTTTGACCAGCAGTATTTATACTTTTACACCAGTACTGGGGTTGAGTACTTTAGTGGTTGATTCATAATGTATGTGAATCAACCTTTGTAAGAAAAAGTACAAAAGTACAATATTTGTCTTAGTAAGTAATATGTAAAAAAGATTAAGTACAGTGCTGGAGTAAATGTACTTTGTTCCTGTCCACCAGTGAGAAGGAGTAAATGTAGTGTGTTCCTGTCCACCAGTGAGAAGGAGTAAATGTACTTTGTTCCTGTCCACCAGTGAGAAGGAGTAAATGTACTGTGTTCCTGTCCACCAGTGAGAAGGAGTAAATGTACTTTGTTCCTGTCCACCAGTGAGAAGGAGGGCTGGTGAGTGGTTGAGGAGCCGTAAAGGGCCATCATGGAGCACAGATGGCTGGCCAGGTGCTGGGAGACTCTGCACATTAAACTGACTGTTAGCGTATGAAGGCTGAGGCGGCAGAGATGGAGCGGCCTGGTAATTGAAGCTGGCTGCTGGGCCTGGGAGATGGATGCACTACACCAGATGCTACAGGCTAAAGCCTCATTCATATGTTGTGTCACGGGCGGGCCCGAAAAACAGCTAACGTACAAGCTCACACGTCCACGACAATAGTTTGTAACTGACATAATGACTCTCTTTCCATGTATTATACATGGTTGACTCTTTTGCACATTTGATTCGATTGAAACACTGCTGCTATTGGTTAGATATGTACCTGCACATTTTTGGGAACTGCTGCTAATTCAAAGCTTTGTACCTGTCTAAGACAAGAACCTACTTTGTTTCTCGCATATTTGTATTATTACTTTCTTTCTATTTTTCATAAACATAATCATTAGGCAACAACATTTTGCTGCTTGTACTTAAAGTTAGAGAGAATAAACCTTCTTCATTCTTCTTTATTCTTCATTCTTGGTAAGAATTGTCAATTACGTACGGTGGCCGTTTCCGGCACGTGACGCACTTTGTGCGACAGAGGATACATTACACTTAGGAGCGGACGGAAGAGGGCATGGATGTTCGAGACAGGGCAGGGGGCTTAGATTCAAACTGTCTTTGGGCTATAAACAGGCCGGCAGCCTGGAATGTTTTGCCCATCATCTCATGGTAGACTTGCCAAATTTGAGCAGCGAAAATTATGTACAGCCGCATGTCATTATTTAACCGCCGACTCTCTGGTATCCAAAAAAATGACGTGAGCTTCATAGATAATTGCCAAACTTTCTGGGGCAAAGCTGGTTTGATTAGCAGTGATGGCACACGTCCATATACTGGGTGGTGCAGCTCTCATAGCAGTGCTCTCATAACAGCACATTTTGATTTAGTTTAGTCATAGTCTTTTGAATAAAATATTTTAGTCATCTGCAATGTTTTAGTGTTAGTCTGGATTTAGTCAACTAAATATCATAAGATTTAAATCTACAGTTGATTTTGTTGACAAAAAAATATTTTGGCGTCGTAATGGCAGATTTTGCACTTGGTTGCATACTGAAAATAGCCGATCTACAAGCTCACAACGTGACGCAGCTATTTTCAGAGCGCAACACCCGAGTGCAACCAAACATAAAATTAATGACTTGACTTTTAGTTCTACTGGATCTCTTCTCCACTATTAGTTTTAGTCATCGTAGCTTAGCTTATATATTTTTTCTTTGATGAATAGTTTTAGTCGGCTAAATCAACACTGTCGTGTATGGCCTAGTTTATTAGTAAGCCCACATCATGATGACCCAGGACGACCCCATAGCTCAGTTACTGGGGTGCTCTACGGTCTGACAGCCAATCCAGGTTTGAATCAATATCTCTCTCTCTCTCTCTCTCTCTCTCTCTCTCTCTCTAGCAAACAGACAGCAAATTGGTGCTGTGGCCCTGTGGGAACCAACACACCGGTCATCGATCACGTGGACGACCCACACTAACATACGTAGATGTACTCAAGAACGACGCAAGAGCACAAAGTACCAATGAACTGGCCAGATGTATGGAGAACCGGGATGCCTGGAAGCAATGATTGAGGCCTCGTCTGAGGACGACCTAGAGACCCAAAAACCGAAGGCTACTGCATCTGCCCCCAACCTCTTAAATCAGTTGAATCAAAAGCAAACGTTATAAAAGAAGAGTTATTGTACATACAAAGATCTCTGTGATCTTAAAGCTATTAGATTATCAGCATATTGATCTAGATCTATTTTGTCTCACTGAAACCTGGCTGTGTCATGAAGAATAATGATGTCAGCCTGAATGCACCCGCTCCCTCCAGTCATATTAATACTCATTCCTCGAGACACCGGCTGAGGAGGTGGAGTTGTAACCATTTTCATCTCAAGCCTAATTAATTAACCCTAGACCTAAACTTCGGGGGTATCCACCCCCGAACACTGTGTGTTCCTATACATGCACCATGGATTGGATTCAAACCCTTAGACACCGCAGTGGTGGGCAGAAGTGCCCTGAAACGAAAATAAACTGTAATCCTTATAACTTGTTCTTAGCCTTTTTCATGCACCCAATAGTGACCCAATAGTCACCATCATTGCCCGCTCAGCACTGATGAAGTAGTTATTGTTGCCGCGATTTTAATATTCATTGTGGACATTTGGTACCGATAGCCTTAGCACCAGGTTATCTCATTACTACAGTAATGATAGGCTTCCCTCCGAGTGCAAACAAACCCACTCACTGTCTTAACCTCACTCTCCATCTTGTTCTATGGAATTGGAATGGAATGTTTAATCGTCTCCCCACAGAATCCTTTTATAAGACCATAATTTTAATACGTAATGACTATCTCCATGCCAGAGTCACCTATAACTCATCTTTAATGCATGAATAACAACATAGTTATCCATGCATTTATTTAATTGTGCCCTCATGTAATTCCCTCTATTCCTATACCTCTCCAAAAAATCTGCAGACAGTCTATAAAAAGTTTACTATACTACACAATGTTATACCATACAGTATATAGTGGGGGGTTCCTGCTTCATCTCTTTCTCAGCTACGAGGTCCTTGGACTGAACTACCGGTAGTTTCTTACCTCCGGGAAGGATTACTGCAATTCCATTTTATCAGACTGCTCTAACAAGTCTCTAAAGACTGGTTCAGAACGATACTTCACGTGTACTGACAAAACCTATAGGAAAAGAGATAATCTTTCTCCAGCATTAGCGTCTTTGCTTTAAACCCATTCCTCATCTTACAAATCCCTTAATTCAGACACCATCCTTTTTTCTCCTAATAAAGTTGTTTTTATTTGTGGTTTCCTCATGCCCCCCATGTAAAGCGTCTTTGGGTATTCGGAATATTTTTTTTGCTTTTCCCAATTTAGTCTTTGCCAATTGATTCCTCCTCACTCCCATTGCTGTGTGCTGTTGGGTCCTACTGACTCACCTGCCAGCGCCATATATGGTCATAATGGTTATTATGACTGGTGACTGATGTGCTTGCACCTGATGCCATGATGACACATTGAGGTTAGACAACACATTCACACGCACGCACGCACGCACGCACGCACGCACGCACGCACGCACGCACGCACGCACGCACGCACGCACGCACGCACGCACAAACGCACGCACGCACGCACGCACACACTGTGCCTTTATCTCAGTTACACAGATGCGGACTGCAAGCCACCCCCCTCCCCCCCGCCTCTGAGCTAAACAACTCTGACAACGGGACATTGGGGATGTAAGGCACGCGTGCCGCTGAGCATTTATTTTTGCGCTGGCTGGCAGCGTTCACGTGTGGCATTTGCTCGAAGCTCCAATATCCTCGACCCAGGCGCTTGGGAGCGCGGCCGCCCCTCATGCTTGTAAGTTGTGGGTGTGCATGTACGTATGGGAGGCAGAGAGTGTGCACGTTGATGTGTCACAACGTTTTATTCCTGTTTAATGTGTCTCTGGATGTGCCCCCCAGGGGGCAGTGTCTGACCTCAATGCTTAGTCCACTGAAAGACTGAGGGCCATGCAGGCCCCGACACATGCATTGGTGTGTGTGCGTGCATGTGTGCGTGCATGTGTGCGTGCATGTGTGTGTTCGTGGTAGCAGGAGGAGCATGCTTGCATGAGTTTGTGTTACTGTCAGTACGGTATTTGTGCATGTGTCGTAACCGATTCATGTATACATTCGTGTGTTTGTGTACGGAGAGGACTGTGTCAGAGGATTAAGTTCCAAAGCAGGCCTCTGCCACCGTCTATTGTCCTCAATGTCCCGCAAGTTGGTCGGTCAGAAAACTAAAACAAAACACAGTCTAGTCTACAATGAGAAACTATGCCTCCATAAGGTGCCAAGCCTGGCCAGGAGTTACGAGTCACAACAGAAAAAGAAAAGAAAAACGAATAAGATAAAGAACAAGTTAACTGCAGAGCTAGTTGCAAGGAGCAACGACAGATGACCACAGCACTCTTTATTAACAGCCGCAACGTGCACACCGATCACCAATTGCTGTGCCAGAATGTCCTGATCTACTGTATGTTATTAGCACATATATCGGAATTGCTGAAACTATTATTAACATGGACTTGTCATGGTCACGATAACCAGGTTGTCAGACACAGCCAGGAGGATCAAAAGAGCAGAACTTCTCTCCAAATGTTGAACTGTTTCCAGCTTGAAGCTCCCAGGACGCTGTGCACAAACAAGAACACCGGGCAACGGGAGAACTGAAGCGTGATGCTTGGCGCTGGGACGAGGGGCACACCACCAGCACGTCTTTTTTACCAGAGTGGCAGACATGCAGGCGCTGCCAATTCAAAAATGCGCTCTGTGGACACGGCGCCTTGAGGATGATGGAGGGCCAACATGAAAGCCAATCTCGCTCTCAGAGTGACAAAGATGAATGCCTCCGACCTCTAAGTAAACTTGCTGGCTGCTGACTTCTGCTGAAGAGGACTTTGGACTTACTCGGAGAGACTTGAGTTTACTGTCAGATGAGCCGTGTGATGAGGATTAATGAGGATCCAAATGGTTCTAAGAGCTATTTGAAAAAAAAGAAGGAAAAAAAGAGAGAAAATAGTAAACCCTCCACCCTGGCTGAATTTAAAAGTCCATTAACCCTTAAGACCGGGAAAGCATCTCTGTCACTATATATTAGATTTTAACAACTTTAACCATTATTTTATACTATACTAATCAAAAAATCATGAAAATGTGTGCTAATCTTTGTGTGAATATATTTTTAATGTGATAATTTTTTGCTCAAATCTTTGCTTCCTGGGGGCCCCTGAGATGGGACATCAGGATTAGGTTAAACCTGGCTGTTAGCCTGGTCCGGAGCAGGCTAAGTCCACAGCATTAGTTTCCATGGTAACTAGTGTGGCATTGCTTTCATGAAACTGAATCAAGCCTCAACATATCCAGGTTAACTGGCAAACTTAATCTGGCAAGATTAACCAGTTTTCATTTAATCGCTGATCCTGGATATATTAAGCCAGGATATCTGTTAAATCCCGGTTTAATCTCTAATCTAAGTTTCGTGAAACGGGCCCCTGTATGTCTTCAATCAATCAAAAACATACGTATATGTATTTGTCAGCTGACCCCCCATCTAAAAATATTTTGTGCCAGAGACCCCCAGTTTCGTGTTGAGCTTGTGGATCGGCTATTTTCAAATAGATGTAGATGGATTAGATAGATTTAAAGCTCTCATGTGGCCTAGTCACTTCTTTGGGGCTTGTTTTCATGGACTTGGTTGCTTAAAAGCTGGCAACACTGATCTCTGCGCTTTGAACACAAAACTGTACAATTAGCTTCCCTTGCTGAAAATTACCCTTTTAGTGCCAGTTAGCGACTGCTGATGCACAGAGAATTTTGGCTGCTCATAAATCTTAAGGCCCAAAGCCCCCTACGACGCCACAGTTGGCAGACAACGGTGGGAGTCCCGTGCGCGTGCCGTGTCCTTGTGTGTGTGTGTGTGTGTGTGTGTGTGTGTGTGTGTGTGTGTGTGTGTGTGTGTGTGTTTATGTGTGTGCCACTCGTTGGCAGTGATCCCCCTCCAAGTTTCAAACTCTCAGACAGGAATGCACACACGCTGTATAACTACTCATATATCTATCAACTACACAAACTACGGCTTGTGATTGGCTGAAGCAGAGGTTAGGAGCGCTTTGTTGTGTTCACTTGAACAACGCTCGCTTATTGACGACGGTGCCTCTTGTGGCTCAAGTCAGCTTTAGGTATAGTTTTTGTGAGGTTAGGGTCAGGGTTAAGTTTAAGTTTAGGTATAGTTTTTGTGAGGTTGGGGTCAAGGTTAAAGTTTAGGTTTAGGTATAGTTTTTGTGAGGTTATAGGGTCAGGGTTAAGTTTATGCATAATTTTGCCACATTAGGCATAATTTCACCGAACTAGACATAGTTCCAAATCTTCAACTCAAATGTCAAATCCACCCTACTCTACAGTTCAGAAACCTGGAAAATAACTACTAACATACTCAACAAAATACAAACATTCTTCAACCGCTGCCTCCGACGCCTACTAGGAATCTACTGGCCCAACACCATATCCAATGCCAACCTGTGGGACCTCACTAGACAAGACACTATAGAAGCACAGATCAGGAGGAGGAAATGGACATGGATAGGACACACACTGCGAAGACATAACAAATCAATAACAAAACATTCACTAACATGGAACCCGCAAGGCAAGAGGAAGAGAGGAAGGCCTAGAGCCACCTGGAGAAGAACCACAGAGCAGGAGATGAAGCTGCAAGGGCTGTCATGGCAACAACTGGAGCGGAGGGCACAAGACCGAAGGGGATGGAGGAGTCTCATCAATGGCCTATGTTCCTCAGGGAATTTAAAGGCCTAAGTAAAGACATAGTTCCAAGTCTCAGAAGGCACACAAGTGAATACTAGCCTAACTTATCTAGCATTGCTGGCACCTCAAGGGAGTGCAGTCAATGTGTAGAGAGTGTGAAGTCAGCCCTATCAGCAGTGCTGCACCAGGGCGAGTTAAGTACATGTTTAAACACTGTTGTATATTGTGTGCACATAACATATATGCTTGTATTTTTATAGAGAATGGTTTTATCATGTTAAAGGGTTTATTTGTGTTTAAGTGCTTTGCATACCTGAAATGACTTGTTGTAGTTTATCACTGATTAGACAAATATAGACAAACACACACGTTCAAATGCCGGAGTGGCATGCACCGCTCATAAAAGCGAGGGGGGGTGGGGGGGAGGAGGAGAACGTCACTCACGGTCCACGAAGGAGGTGAAGAGCATGCGGAAGCGGCTGAGGCGGCTCTTCTCGTCGGCCCACATGCGCACCACGCCCACGCCGTTGTCCAGCATGACGTCGTTGGCCACCGTGCTGCAGAACTTGGCCTTGAGGTTCTCGATGGCGCTGCTGCCGTCATACACCGCCACAAAGTTCTTCTTGCACTCGTTGGAGTGCTCCATCTGGTACTCCATGAAGCGCAGGTAGATCTGCAAGCAGAGAGAGGGTTTCTCAAATGTTATTCTCTTATCTCTCTACTCTTTAACTGAGCCTTTCCTGTGTTGCATGCTTGCTGCCGTTTCAGCAACAGCACTCCGTCCGCCCGCCCGCCCGCCCGTCCGCCCGTCCCTGTCTGTCTGTCTGTCTGTCTGTCTGTCTGTCTGTCTGTCTGTCTGTCTGTCTACAGACACAAAAAGATGTATTCATTAGTGAAATAAGTATTAACCAGATAACACTGTAGGCATAATTCATGGTTCATGCAATCATGAGGTAACCAATGCTATGTCTAACCAAAGTATGCCTCCCAATCATGATGGTGCCATGGTCCCCGGTACACCATCTTAATGGATAATTGTAAAATGATTCTACATCAAGGTGTGTGTGTGCGTGTGCGTGTGCGTGCGTGTGCGTGTGCGCGCGTGTGTGTGCGTGCGTCTGTGTGTGTGTGTGTGTGTGTGTGTGTGTGTGTGTGTGTGTGTGTGTGTGTGTGTGTGTGTGTGTGTGTGTGTGTGTGTGTGTGTGTGTGTGGTGACCAGTATGTGCTGATGACCCATTTAACCATGGGAGAGACGCAACAGCAGAGAAACCAGGCCAGAGGATGGAAGAGGAATAGAAATGGAACACATAGTATACAGGAGTCTGTACTGTATAATCTGTGTTTTGTTTTGAGCATTTCATTAGGGTTTTCTTGTTCTGGTTGAAAATACCTATGCGTATATTCCGTATAATGATGAGTTGACCAGTGTTGCCAAGTCTGCTTATTATAAGCGATTTTGGGCTTGTTAAGCGGTGTTTGCAGCACCGTGACTGTGTGTGTTTGTCTGTCCATGTTAGCACGGCATAAACAGCTATAGATGCAACCAATTGCAAACATGCAACCAATTACATTAATTAAACACAAACACAAAAAAGGAGACACACATGTGAGTGCAACACATGTGCCATTTAAAGACATGCACAAACGCAGACAATCACACACACACACACACACACACACACACACACACACACACACACACACACACACACACACACACACACACACACACACACACACACACACACACACACACACACACACACACACACTCATCAAATAAAGTAGTACCGTCTGAATACCCACACACTTCAGACACGTCAGAATTTCAGGTATAGTTGGCAACCCTAGGAGCAACCCTGCGGGCCTACTCTGTTTGATGAGTGTGTCTTTGAACACTCTCACAGTTAAACCCGTGAGGGGATTTGGACCCCTGGCGGGGACCTGTGGTACTGCATGGGTGTTCAGCTCCGCTCAGCGCTCACCTTGGACTGTGGAGGAGCTCTGATGGTCCAGATACAGTCCAGAGCGTCTCCAGGCTTCACCTTGTCCTCCTCGTCCACCTGACTGGACCGAATGATTCCATCATAGCCACTGAGCTCAAACTGACAGTCTGGGAGAGGAGGAGGGGAGACAGGGGGGATATCAAGAAAGAACAAAGAACAAACAAAATATATCTGCATAATTACACATAGAATAACTGTTCATAATATATATAGATATATTCAACTAGATTAGGCCGGGCCGGGGACCACAACTGCAGAATGATTGTGTGTGGGGGGCCGCACAGCGTGCACGCACGTGGAACATTTTGGGGTTCTCAAAATGCATTTTGTGCTCAAATACAAAGATTTATAATACATTTGTGCACAGTAATGAGCAGGATAATATGTCTATACAGGTATATGCTTGATGTAGACCTATTTGACAGTACATAAACATTATTGCCTTGACATTACCAACTGTCAATGTGCACCAGCTGGACACAAACACACGCACGCACGCACGCACACACGCACGCACGCACGCACGCACGCACGCACGCACGCACGCACGCACGCACGCACGCACGCACGCACGCACGCACGCACGCACGCACGCACGCACGCACGCACGCACGCACGCACACACACACACACACGCACACGCACACGCACACACACACACACACACACACACAGAGATTTCCCAGGGGCCACAAGGGGGCCACAGGGGTATTCACAGTTGAATACCCCTGATATAGACATTAAGGAATATCAGCACGTTGTAAATGAGAGAGAGAGAGAGAGAGAGAGAGAGAGAGAGAGAGAGAGAGAGAGAGAGAGAATAGAAAGCAGCAGGAAGGTATAGGCATAAGGAGAGGTTGTTACAGTAAGCAGGGAGAGCAGATTAAGGAAGGTTAGGGGTGGCAAGGATTAAAAGCCAGGAAATGGAGGCTGAGAAGAGTGGAGACAAAATGGCGGGAGGGACAGCGTTTTATTTGAAGAAGTTCAAGGATTTATTTGAAGAAGTTCAATGATTTACGGACGGGAGACTCGGAGAGAGGTCAGGTGAGATACAGTAGGAGGGGGGGGGGGGGGGGGGGGGGAGGGTGGTGTGGGGGGGGGGGGGGGGGGGGGGTGGGTGGGGGGGGGGGTTGGTGGAGGATACGGAATTTTGATTTGCATACATACATGTGTACGCTCACCATGGGCTCGTTTCACAACGCTGGTCGTAAATAACATTCCTTGCTAGTTCATTGTGGTATGTTGCGTGTGTCTTGTCTTAGTTGACACCTTTGTGCTTCCAGTCTTTTCGTTTGTATTGTAGTTATTTTGAGTTATTAAACTTTTTTAAATGACCTGCTCTGCCTCTGCCTCCTCCTGCATTTGGGTCCTACAAGCTCTCCTGACTTGAACCGTGACAGTTAATAATATTGCTGTCCGGCAGGAAACCTTGTATCTCCATATTTCAACATTTATTTTCCCAGGGCGGACCACCGGTTGAAAACCCATGCCCTAAGCCAATGGGAGACTAGCCCTATGCATGTGGCCAATGGGACACTAAGCCACACTGGGCAAGACCTAAGCTGTAGACGCTATCATTTATTTTGGGTGGAAGTTGTGGGATTTTGGCGGAAGTACCGGTCAAGGACATGACGTTGATGCTTTACAAATCAGTTTACATTCTCTGTGAATGAAACAAGTGTTGTGATTGGTCGGAATAATATCGTATCCGTCTCTGCCTTAGGTTGTGACCAGGCTTTTCTCTTCGCAGATGAGTAAGCCTGGGACCGAGGCTAACACTAAGCCCGCTCTCCTCTCCCTCACCGCGCCACTGCAAACGCGACTACAGAAAGCCCCATTAAGGTACGCAATAGAATATGCAAGAGAATGGAATGCAAGCTGATTTCTTTGGACATACAAGGTTTCCACCTTACAGTGACGACACGTTTGTGTGTGCCAAGCATTCCATGCCAGTTTCCAGTAAGATAAGCTCCAAAGTCCAAAGCACGGAGGGACGGCTCTTCAAATGGCATCAGAAACCAAGTGGCATTTTGTTGCTGTTGTGAGGGAAACCTTGTAAGTCCAAAACCTTTCCCTTTTTTGTTGTTATAAAAAAAAACGATTTAACAATAGTAAAAACACTAGGGTGTTAAAAAAAACAAAAAAAAAAACAAGTTGAAACACAGAAGATACAAGGTTTCTTGCCCGACAAAGCTGTATCGAAAGGTTTACCTGGGATGGGGTTGAGCAGTCCTCCCACGTGCAGATGGAAATCTGGGTCTGAAATGATTGGAATACAGATTGGAAGGAGCACATCATGGCAGGAGAAAATAAGCTACAGTAAGCAACAAAGACTAGATAAGGTCCCATTATGGTGATGTGTGGAAAAGAGACGCCTGCGCGGCAACTGGCATTCTGTTTGGCATAATATCTGTCACACAATGCGGGGACACACACAGATGTCCTGGGATTCTCCACTCTCGCGGATTCGGGAGCTCTGATTGTTTGACCATGGGATTGAGAGAAAATGGGGAATGCTGTTCTGTAACTGCATGTGAATGTGCATCATTCTATGTATATTGTATCTAATTTATGTATGTGAGGAGTGCGTGCGTGCGTGCGTGCGTGCGTGCGTGCGTGCGTGCGTGCGTGCGTGCGTGCGTAAAGCTCTATTATGTAATTTTCTTTAGTGATTAAAATGTTGTCCAATCTGTATGGCAGTATGTTAATCAGTGTTTGGCACGTTACCTTAAAAAAGGAATTAGTTATAGACAGTTAAATACTACTTACTATTTACTGCTCTCAAAAAGTACCTACTCACTAGTGATAGGTGATGCATTATAAAAGTAACTAGTTACATTACTTCAGTTACTTTTTACAGTTGTACATTTTCAAGGTGCTGAAGCACAAGATATGACTCTGACAGCTTTCATCTATTGTAGTTCATGGTGAATACTACAGATAATACAGTAGGAATAATGTCTTCAATAACAACATAAAAAAAACCTCTAAACCACTAATTTACGAGAAAGAAAAAAGAACATACACAAAAAGTTTGAAAATGGAGGTTTCTGCCAAACAGTGCCTTCTAAATCCAGATTTTTGAAAAACCTATGTTGCTATTAGCTAAGATCTAAAATGACACAGATGCTTTCAAGGTCGATATGGGTAAAAAAGCTACGAACGTGTACTTGGTCAGGTGAATGAAAAGAGAACAAAGGGTACCTGCTATGAAGGTGTACTTGATGCGGAAGCCCAGGCCCTCCAGCTCCTCATCGCTGGTTTCTTCCCGCCGCAGAAGCGGTCGATAATCGGCGAGAAGCCGAAGGGGCCGTCGCGGATCTCGATGTGGTCGAAGCGGCACTCGAAGCTGGGCTCGACGTAGTAGTTCTTATCGAACACCAGCTGGATGCGCTGCCTGGGGAGAGCTGGGTGGACAGGGAGGAAGGGGATGCACAGAAATAACATCAAATCAAAGCATGCCACTCACAGTCGAGTTGATCCTGATTTGCATTTCAGGATAACTTTACACAATCGTTTATGTTCTGCTTTGGTCAAATAGATATTTTAAGCAGCCAAATTATTTCATAGTATTTGCACAGAAAGAAGAGGCAAAGGTCTTCTCTCATGTTTGATTTCTGTTTGGGACATACTTTATAGCGGCCGGCCCCAGACTCCTTGCACCTTCACATTCATTCTGCTCCTTCACTAGAGTGAACTACTAGTGCGGGGGCCAACACTGATATTTTGACAAATTGGTACCACTAAAGGTGACCGTAAAATATTTGTATACTATTTTTGTATTCCTACAGTACCAAATTTCATTATGCTTTAAGTAGCATGTGACGTGTCAAACTAGGTTTTCATGATTCTGAATCCATTCCAAGCATTAGTTTTGCACGAAAAACAAGTTTTTTGCCCAAGTAGTGTTTTTAGTTGTCATCACATTCGGGCAAGTGTAAGGATTTTAATATGACCTGTATAGCACTTTGGTCTGCCTTTGGTCATTGTTGTAAATGTGCTCTATAAATAAAGTTTGAGTTGAGTTGAGTACAAATTCATGGCCACGCATGCACGCACGCACGCACGCACGCACGCACGCACGCACGCACGCACGCACGCACGCACGCACGCGCACACACACACACACACACACACACACACCTTGATGTAGTAAAAGGAAGAACAGAATAATTGTACAATTACCTATTAAGCTGATTAACCCGGGGACCATGGCACCATTGACAGCACAAACCATGAATTACGACTACAATGCTATCCGATTAATACTTATTTCACTAATAAATACGCTCTTTGTGCAAGTATGTCCTGAAAATAACACTTTCAGTGATGAAAGAAAAAAGGCCATTCAAGAACAAATAATACAAAATAATAGGCTCCATTTGTCACGTTGCAGACCCTTTGTGATGCAAGCCTCTCATCGCAAGCAGTGGTGGAAGAAGTACGTTTATTACTTAGTCCTAAGTAAAAGTATCAATACCACTTAAGGAGAAAAAAGGGAAAAAAGTAGACTAGGGTAGGCTAGCCTTGCTTTGTCCCTAGGGGGAGCTATTGAGCTATATGTATACCTCTGTCTACACTGATTTCTTTTGCATTTCATGAAATGTGTTTATTTTACATGTGAGGATACATAGAAAGAAAATAGGCATCTATTAAAAATTAAATCAACTATTAAATGATATATGTTATTAATACCTGGCTCCATGAGGAATGTCTCTTATTACTTGCGCGAGCAGAGCGCAAGTACTGTTTTAGGCTGCGTATGTCCATGACTGCTTCGGCCAAATCTGGGATTGTGAATTTTCTGTCACACGCTCGGCCAATCAGGGATTGTGTATTGTCTGTGGTGTTGTCGCTCGGCCAATACAATCAGGGATTGTGTGTTTTAGTGGCGTCGCTCGGCCAATCAGAGCGTAAATTGGCAGCTCGCTGCGTATGTCGGTGGCCCCTCGACCGATTGGATTGGGCCCGTGTGCTGGTGCCGTCGCTCTGCCAATCAGGGATTGGCTGATGACGTAACTATGTATGTTTATGTAAAAACGGTGGTTCCGAGGGACAAGGCCAAGGCCCCAGTAAGGCTATCCAATGTTGAAGCTGCCACTACCTACTGGCGAAAAGTGGAACTGCAGCACGTTCATGGAGGTGGACGGACGTTCAGTGACGTCATGTGCGTAACGTGCGTCATCCCAGGACCTCAAATTTGAGGTCCAGGCTTAACTTCTGCTCATTCGAGCCATTGAGTTAGAATTGTACTTCGCTCCGGTCCTCACTCTATCCTTTATTACTCTATGGACAACATCGACATATGTGGATGACGTAACCAATTTGAGTCTCAAACTTATATATAGGAAACTTAGGCCAAGTAGGCCATTCATGGCCGACTTGTGTGCAAAGCGCAAGTTGGCAGCTCGACAGAGTGCATTTCTAGTCTGGTCCTGCGCTTCTTTTTACCCACTTTCGATAAGATGATCAATGATTCTGCATGATTCCCATTCTAAGGCTATCGATCAGAAAGGCATTCTTAACACAATGATGGATGCTATCAACTCAGTTCAGCTCTATAGCAGAGGCTTGCTCCTTGCATGTCTCAGTCGATAGCCACACACACATCCTGTCAATAACATCAAGTATTTAAAAAAAATCACACCCGTGTGAAGTGAGGGGCGCTCTTATCATCGTACATCACCATGATGTAAAATAGACACTATGCCTTTTTGCTCAGACACAAAAATGTAAGATTCTCCATTCATTGTCAATGGGAATTTAATGTTTGTGTAGGACGGAAATCTACACTAATAGCTGAATATAGGAGGGGCTAGCGTCCCTCAAAAATGAATTAGCCCTTCACTAAGTCCAATAGGCACGTTAGCAGCGAAGAAAGCTTGACCTGCATAGCAACCGTTGCTAAACTATTTGGATTGGCATTGGACAACCGCTTTTGGGGGTGGGATTTAGTGAAGGGCTAATTGTTCTTAACTCCTATAGCGCCATTGCCGAAGATCATTGTCAATTGAAGCCTAATTTTGATACTGACGCTTAACGCTATTGCCGAAGATTAATGGCAATTGCGCTTTTATAGTGCATTCGATCGATCGAGCCATAATGCTACTTACGTTAGCCGGTTAGCTAGCTGTGTTGCTAGCACAACACTGGATCGCCCATCTTAGATCGTCGTCGCCATAATAATCCATTCTATCTGTTTCTTTCAATCGCCTGTATCTCCTATTCCTTGTCCCAGATGGCATTTTGGTCAAAACAGCGTTTCTTTGACGGCACAGAGCCGGCGATGTGGAGCTCTCCAGTGCACCGGCATAGATCGATCATGTAAACAAAGCCTGTCTCGGCTCCGTCGAGCGTCCTAGGATAAGCTACTTCCGGTAGACTTGAACTGTGGCTTTTCAAAATAAGAGCTCAAATTAAAATAATGCTGGCGTGAATTAGATCCTAATGTTTCAATAAATGCTAGCGGAGTAAGAGTTAATCTTTTTAGGTTTTCTGAGCTCAATTGCACCCAAAACACCTGAACTTTTAACATTCAGTAGATTTTCTGTGGTCTGGGGTTTTCTGGCTCAAACAAGTGCTCTGATTTTCATGCTGTTTGTGATGTCACAGCCTGCAAATCCCAAATATGCTCAAAAGGCTTCCAAACCTCAGAGAAAACTCCAGAACACAGAAAATCCACTGAATGTTCAAAGTTCAGGTTTTTTTAGGTCCTAAAACCTAAATGAAAAACGAAAAATACAAATAAATGAAAATTAATGTCATGAAACCATTTAAGTCAATGTGGGAAGGTGCTCTTCTCACATTGTCAAAATTGTGACACTGGCCTATTATTCATCGCTCCCCAGGTTTGTGACGAGAGGAAGTGGTAGCTGTACCTTCCAGGATGTAGATGCACTCCTTGTTGGGGGGGTAGGTGGTGGGGTAGTTTGGCGAGGTGAAGACCCCTCCGTTGATGTTACGCACCCATATGCCACAGTCATTCTGACCCGGGATCTGGGCCCCGTGTTCACTCGCCAACTCTGGAGAGAGAGAGAGAGAGAGAGAGAGAGAGAGAGAGAGAGAGACGAGAGAGAGAGAGAGAGAGAGAGAGAGTCAGAGAGTCAGAGAGAGAGAGAGAGAGAGAGAGAGAGAGAGAGAGAGAGAGAGAGAGAGAGAGACAACCTTGTTCTCACACTTTACTTCTTTTCACTCAAACATTCACATTATGCAAAAAGGTCATTTTACCCTAAAATCGAACATAATATCTCATGCTCAACTGAACAGATAGCATCATTATTTGTTGCACATAATTGTCCAGACTTTTCATCTCTTTATAAAACCTAAAGTCTATCCATATACCTTTGCCCTGACCAATGAGTTGAACACACTGACTATAGATCTGGCATCACTTCCTTTTCTATTTTGTTCCTTCGTGTCAAATATACAGTATTGCCATTTTTGCTTCAGCTTTTTCAGCTTTTTTAAACAAACTAACAAAGCATCAATTCTGCCACATTAAAAGACAAAAACAAAACAACAACAACAACAACTAGAACTGCACTCTGTCGAGTGCCTACTTGCTTGTTGCACACTAGTAGGCCATACATGGCCTACTAGTGTGGCAGCGGTGGCCGAACGGATAGCGAAGCGGTCTTGATACCGGAAGGTCGCCAGTTCGAATCAGCGGTGCGACACGTTAAAATTACCACCGCTGAAGTGCCCTTGAACAAGGCATCGAAACACTACGATGAAATGTGTTCTATGAGCAGGGCCTGGCTGGAAACAAGTTCTTGAGCTTAGCCCAGATACCCTGGGTAAATATAGTAATCATTTCATTTCAGCAGAGCGCGCAAGTACTATGTGTCGGGTGGATTAAAGGAAATGCCTCTATGTACCGGTATATGTATATGTAATTTGTAAGTTGATTAGCGGTATACTGTGGTTACTTTGCGTATGCCCCGTTTGATGCGTATGTATCGTAGCAGCATATAACGTCAGGGTATAACTAGCTCTCAATGATGACGTAATAAAGATATGGATTAAAGGACCCAATGCCAGGGTGTAATTGGTTTTCGATGGTGAGGTAAGAACGATATGGTTTAGTGTCGGGAGGATTAAAGGTAATTCCCCCATGTATACATGTATGTAATCTGACACCACAGCCATATCAAGCACAAGTAGTCATTACGTCATACGCTGGCACGGCGCATACGCATCAAACGCCCTGGACGAAAACTATTACTTGTGCGCTCTACTTGCGCAAGTAATGACAAATCGTCTCCACCTATCCACAGAATATCCACAGGAATCGGTACACAGTTCTTCCTTACTTTAATAGTTAACTTTGTTTTCAAATATGATGCTTTGTATGGTCCCATTAATATTAACCTTTCAGCAATATATTTTATAAAGATGCATCATTAGTCCTGTTCACTCCTTTGAAATAGTTGAATTCATTTTTGTTTTTGACACCAATGGCATTAACATGGAGCCCCATGGAGAATCTTCCACTGCAAGTCCCCAGTCTGTTTCTTTGAGGAGTTTATACAAGGCTCTCCACCCTGGTTTGCATTCATCAGTTCAAAATACCTTCTCCACACTGTATCTGTATCATCTTTCCCATTTAATTTCTCTGTTAAGAGCGCACAGCACATGCACAACCCCTTTCCAATTACTGTGTACAAATCAACACTTTGAACCTCTTTCTCATATAGCAACAGTTCTGAACAGCCCTTCAGATCAGGAAAAAGCTAAGGGTCCTCCTGAGGCTCCTCATCAGGGGTTTCATCCTCAGACAGTCTCTCAGCCCAT
>NC_136808.1:39434198-39436698 GCF_951216825.1 Electrona antarctica | reverse complement strand
TGAGTAAAAGTATAAAAACTGCAATAGAAATACTATGGAAAGTCCGGAATTCAAAATGTACAGAAGTACTAAAAGTAAAAGCACTTATTATGCAGAATGTGCCATTTCAAGTTTTCAAATGTATAAAAATATTTTAAAAATTGCAGATCTACAAGCCCACAATGTGTTGCGATGTGACACATTATGATCAGATACTTTCAAATGGCCGTATAATGTATAGAGCTGAAGTGGTATAATGTTTGTAATAATAATCAAAATCTACAAAGCAACTAGTAACTAAAGTTGTCAAATAGATATAGTGGAGTAGCTATAAGTACAATATTTGGATCTGAGATGTAGTGGAGTAGAAGTAAAAGTATATGAAATTGGAAATACCCAAGTAAAGTACGAATACCTCTAAATTGTACCTAAGTACAGTAATTAAGTAAATGCACGTCGTATACTGTAGTTACTTCACCACCACTGACTGTCAAATAGGAAGCAACCGCTGTGTTGTTGTACACTGTGCAGTACCTTCTCAACCCGACGATAATGTGTGCACTGATGGTGATATAACATTACATGTACTGTATATAGACATATACTGTAGCAGAAGTTGTCATTGTAATTATATACAGGCTCAGAGCGGTTGACAACATTATAATAGAGCATAGCCGACGCACAGCGAGGGATCAGAGCCCACTCATGTTTGACTCCATGAATAATGCATAATGGAGGAAGGGGAAGGGGAGGAGGGGGAGTAACATTGTGGAGGGTTTTTTTGTGATGAATTATGCTTTAAGGCCACCCATTGCTAGCAGTGGGATGAGAAGCTACAGGCCTGGAAGACTTTCTCGAGTGGATATTTATGACTGTTACATTTTAGAATGTCATGGTGGTTGCGGCCAGTGGTGGAAACTGGAAAGTAACTAAGTACATTTACTGGCGTACTGTACTTAAGTACAATTTTGAGGTATTTGTACTTTACTTGAGTATTTCCAATTTCCAATACTTACTCCACAGATATAACTTTCTTGTGACCACCGCGCTCTGACTTATGGTGCGTTACCAGCTTAAATCAACATTGTAGAATAGGTGAAGAGGTCACACACACATACCAAGAATAATACTTTCAACAGGTTTTTTCTCTACATCACAGGACAAACGTTTCGGCTATCCAGCCTGATGAAGACTGGATAGCCGAACCATGGTCCATAACGCACTTCAGCGTTGCGCCACACTATTGAACGCTATTGACATTGTTCCCTACCATTTCTGCTATATTTATTGTCTTTTTTCTTTTATTATTATTATTATTATTTTTCCCTAGACTGGAGAGCGGAAATGGCATATGAGTACTTTCTACTTTTGGTACTTTAAGTATACATTTTGATATTGATACTTTTGTACTTTTACTCAAGTAAATTTTACATGCAACAGAGTATTTCTACATTGCAGTATTGATACTTTTACTTAAGTAAAACATGTGAGTACTTTTTTTCACCACTGGTTGCTGCATGCTGATGTCCAGTGGTGGACTCACCTTTTGTTTTAACTTACTTTCAGCCATTTTCTTCAGGAAATTGGTCCTCACTAATGCTTGTTATAAATTAATTGTGTCTACTCAGAGGAGAGCTGTGTACAGTTCAGAAACGTGCCTAAGTAATATAAATCATTCCTGGAAAGTTATAGGATGCTATAACAGAAGCCATTGTTCTCGCATTAATAAACGGAACTAAATTAAATTTAAATGGTGTCCAGAAAGGCCAAACCTGCCTACCGATGATTTCATGGTAGACAGGTTTCTGAACTGTCCTCTGAGACAGGGTGAGCAGACTGATTATTATAATGTGCCTTAGTGAGGACCAATTATTATGAAGATACTGTATGAAAATGGGTGAAGTGGTCTTTTAAATAAAAGCAGCCTATCAATACCACAATGTAGAAATATTAGCCTTTACAAGTAAAAGCCCGGTATTCAAAATGTACTAGAGTAAAAGTACAAAGGTATTTGTCACCAAAATATCCTTAAAGTACCAAAAGTAAAAGTATGATGTAGATTGTCCCATTTTTCACCACGAAAGATCGACTAATTACAAATAGCCAAAACATATAGCAGCTTAAGTTTTCAAATAATTGCAGTGAACTAAAAGATAACAATAATGAAACCTCCAAAGTGTACATGTACAGCCCTAGCAGTACATGTACACTTTGGACTTACTCTGTGACTTACTCTGTGACTTACTCTCCTCCATTGGTACTGTGTCTAACATGACGTGACTTCATTTCATTCCAGAGTGCAGCTGCAGACTCCACATGGTGTGGTAGACCAGGTAGGTAATAAGCAGCGGGGTGGAGAGGTGAGGGCTGTGGAATAGCGCTGCATACAGCACTGTGTGAGCAGTTCTCTTCCCCCCTTCATTTCTGCTTATAGACCTGAGGCCGACTCTACAGTTTTTCAACATGACTGTTGCTATATCAGCGGTGCTCACGTCAATGACCCCAAACGTTATATGTATTT
>NC_136808.1:39419198-39429198 GCF_951216825.1 Electrona antarctica | reverse complement strand
GGCTCATGACGTTTTTGCAAATCCCACCGCCTCCCCAGCATCCACCTTCATGTAGGCCTATACAGGCTCTGTTTCTACTTTCTATAGATCCCCCTGCACGGGGTCTTATTCATTCCCTGTAATTCATGGCTTATAATTTAAATAAAATGTTAATGTTACAGGGAATTAATAGGGACAGAGCCCTGACGCCAATATGCTTCATATATCTATGCTCAATAAATATATATTCTAAATTCACTCTAAGAGTTGTCTGACTGAAATAGCATATGCTGAAAATGAAGAGTGTACCTTCCTGCCTGGTTCACAGTTTGTTTCTCTGTATAGTTTAAAGCGTTGGTTGTCACTGTTGTAATCTAAGTACTGGACCCTCGTCTGGTTCTGACAGACAGGTAGTGTGTGCAGGCTGGGTGGTGTGTGACAATCCAGTTGAAGTATTCCTTTGGTACGGCGACTGCGGCGGCGGGTACCCGGGAGAACAAATTAACGAGACACGAGACAGTATCACGCTAAGGTTCACAAAGTTTATTACACAAACAGGAAACATATATAGTGCTGGATCATAATGACGTGACAATAAGATATGAGACAGAAGAACGTGCCTACTGCAGCAAGGCTGACCTTGCTGCCGCTGAGATGTCTCTCGTAGCCTATAAAGTATGCTACAGTACAGGCAGTACACAATACATATCAAGTACACTGTATCTCAAGTTCAAGTACATAGACTAAGATGTACTGTGCATGGGCTAATATCATAACAGTCACGGAACTCAGTCAGAACACACGTTGTTTGCTGTCTGGCTTCTGTCGTTTGTTGTGTCAATCAACAAAATAGGTAACAGCTTGTCAATAAACCCTGCCTATTGAAGGGGTGTATTCAACACAACTTTCTCATTGGCAGGCCTAACTGGTCTTTATGCAGTGCATGGGTCCAACTCTTCCTTCAAGGCTTTCTATCAGAAAAGGGTGTTCTGTTCCTTCTGGCAGAAAACCTTTCTGATAGAAAGTCTTTCTTTTTCATACTTTACTAGGATTATTTCACCTAATAATAATACATTGCAGTTTGAGTAAACTGTGTGTTTTGGTAAAATTGGGTTTCAGTTTCATACACCTACAGGTCTGCAAACATTTGACAGCCTGCACCGGTTTACAATACTGTCGATGCTACTTGAATTATTCAAGCATCAACAATATTGTAACCAAAGAGAAATAGTGGTTCGCAAGCCATGTGTCGTAGTACAGTATTCAAGTTGAATACTGTACAGTGGGTTGCAAAGCTTAGCCAGTCACATAAACCCATGACCCACACGTGATGCCAACCACATAATCATTACGGCCTAGCCCCTCCTATATACAGCTTTTGTCCCCACACGTCTCATATTTGCCATTGACAATGAAAGGAGAAATTGGTCATAAATGATGTGCCTCAAATATGATGTAAATTTGTGGCAACACAAACATTAAATGCCATTGACAATGAAGGGAAAATTTACATCATATGTAGATGAGCAAATCGGCTAACCAATCACATAAATTCAGTTGAGATGATGATGATGTATAATGATAAGAGTGCCCCTCACTTCACACGGGTGTGATTCTCTTTCTCTTCAAATTAAAATAGGCCCATTTTCTGTCCCTTTGTATCTGTGTTCACTGTGACCTTGTGGCAAGAATGTTAGGCGAAGTCAGTCAAACTGAGGCCCTAGAAGTCAGTCAAACTGAGGCCCTAGAATTGGTTCCTTCTCCTCAGACCCCGAGCTTGGGCCGCTCTGAAATACATGGGTGCTATTTGGCATACACCCCAAATTTGAGAGCACTTGGTCATTCACCCTCCGTTATGCCCTGGACAGACTGACATGCAGAGATTTGGTGAGTTATAGAATGATGATTTATTATTTCACTATTCATCTATGTGTCCATCATGGTGCTTTGCAGTGCCAGGTTGTCAGTGGGGTGTAAGTGTTACCCTGATATTGATCCCACATTTGACGGCTCTCATCACTGTGCTGCTAATCTGCTTCAGCTCACCACCTTCTTCATGCTGGAAACACATTTCTTATTCCTTTTTATCATCCATCATTTAAACTGACATCCCTCGATTCCCTCCCTCACACGTGGCTGCTGTTGGCCGTTTTAACTTTTGACAATCCATTGTTCTTTCCACACTTCAAAGACCTGCTAGATTTCCCTAATACTCAATATGACTATATTCTATAGTCATCTGAACGGTTTCATTTCTTTGTCTAGTTTTGATTGATTAAATATCCTAACGTTCAAGTCAACTAAATCTACAGTTTATTTAACTAAAATGTATTTTTTGGGGCCGTGATGGAGTCGTAATGCCCGATCTACTTCCACCGTAACATAATCCATAGGATTAAAGATGCTCATTCTCAAACTATGGGTCCGAACCCAAAGTGGTATCTTTCTTCAGAAAGATACTGTTTTGTTTTAGAAAAGCATATCCAGAGAATGCATTTTCATTATGTATGAGCAGAGTACGCGCAGTGACAAATATCACCCGGCTTCTCTCCGCCGAACACGGACCATTATAGACGCTCGACAAAGTCAGATGTACCGTGTCGGATTCAAATACCCCAGACTGACTCCTCAGTGGTGAGCAGGCACTTTTACCACTGCGGCAACCAAGCGTCCCTCTTTGAGTGTCACTTTCAACTACATTTGTTTCTGAAATCAGTGATTTTTGCCCCGGCCGACATGCTTGTGCCAAATTAACTCTATAGGACCATTAGGACATCTGGAGTTGGCCTATTGATTAAGCACTTTCTTTTTTCTTTTTTAATTTTTTTTATCCCACAATTTTGCAACCCATTTTCCCTCCTGTGTCAATTATATAATGTGATCCTGGGCTCTACACACCCTCCGCCAACCTATAGTCCCCATATATGGGGGACATGGGGAGAGCAACGGACTTGAACTCATGCTTCCTTCATGCCTGAGTGTCCAAGTTGCTCCTTTACACCTGACAGGGGGGAGTTTCCCTGGTTGGACGTAGCGCGTGGAAGGAACACGTTATTCCAACCAGTTCCTTTCCCCTCCATCAGGCGCCCCGGCTGGCCAGGGGGAGGCAGTTTAGAGACCAGGATTACTGCATGTTTTTTGTGAGGGTACCTACTCTAGGGGACACGGGGAGAACATGCAAACTCCACACAGAAAGGCCCTTTCGCCAACCCCGTCTCGGGTATGGGCACTGATGACGCGGAGGAGGAAACACACCGCCAGCACTCACAGCGTCCCGAGCGGGAATCGAACCCAGGAGCTTCTAGCGGTGAGGCGACAGCACTACCAACTGTGCCATCGTGCCCCCGATTAAGCACTTTCAACCAGGCTCTACTGCACATAACTCTGGTCCTCACCCTATTCCTAAGGGAGACACCAGCCACCTGTATACGCAATCTTATTTTCAGTCAATCCTTTGGTCATGTTCCTCAGTCCCTTCATGACCATAGGTGAGAGTATTGAACAAAGATTGCTCTGTATATCGAGAGCTTTGCCTTCTGGCTCAGCTCTCTCTTTGTCAGTCAGGTACAGCGACTGCAATACAGCTCTCCTGTTATAGTCCAAATGATCTGAAAACCCACTCAGAAAATCCCCTTCAGTTGTGCTTCGAGATGAAAAGAGAAGTCCATTTTAAGCATGACAAACCTTTATTTTCAACCACCCATGTCAGTAAAAGTAAACACATGTATTAGCTTGTACATTCATCATATGCAAAAACAAATGTACAACTTCAAATACAATGAATGTAACCCCAGTGTTGATCATTAGTAAATTAAATTAAAAACAAATGCAAACCATAGAGAAAAACAAGACAAGACTTTTGTTTTTGCAAAAATAAATACACAAACACACTGAAGGCTCATACCATAATTTATCAATGAAAATTTTAGCGCAAAAAATTAGCGCAACGCTACACAGTACAATACAGTAGATTTCACAACAATCAATAGATTCTTCATTTTTCTTCTGAGTTTCTGCTGAAGTAAGGTTTTCAAGGGAATATTTGCCGTAATTCAGTTGAACCCGGCAGAAATGCAATTCCATTTAGAGGCAATTCTAAATGTTTTAATGACATTGGTATGATCGTGTAAAAAAACAACAACAAATATTACCAGTCTGTTGCAAGAATAAAATAGAAGTTGGTCAGACAGGCAGACAGACAGAAAAACAGACAGGCTAAAAATTGTTCAGTAGCATAACCTATCAAGTACAACCACATAATGTGCCAATGACACTCACTCTCCCTTCCAACAAAGAAAAATAGTTATGCTGATTAGTCCACATAATGTGCCAATGACACTAACTCTCCCTTTCAACACAGAAACATAGTTATGCTGATTAGTCAACATGCTGTAATTAAGCCGTTCATCATAACGTTGACTTTAAAGTCAACGTTGTGTATTTGATATAGTTATAGGAACCCACTGAGTAAGAAACCAAAACAAAAGCACAATTGCAACATATTGGCTAGTACGTTTCCTCAATGATTCCCTCTTAACGGTTCCATTCCTCAACGGTTCTTATATATTCCATTTCCTACATATTCTATACAGGGTTGGGGTTAGGGTTAGTCCTTGAAGTGGGATACAGGGAAACTCTGCATGGGTTACTAGAGGGGGTTCCAAACACAGGCCTTACTGGTCTGTAACTCTGAGAGTACAAATGGAATCACATTTGGTTCCATTTGTACACTCAGAATTATGGTGGTCCATGAAATTAAACAGTTTGAGGACCACTGGTATTGTTGTACAGTAGATGTGAAGTCCACACACACCAGCCTTGACAGTGTGATATACCAGTTCCGGAAATGGTTTCATCAAATGTGATGGAACAGATTCCAGTTCCTCAATGTTAGATCTAGTTCCGGCTCTTCGCCCTAATTAGCAATATGTTTTTTCTTTTCTTTTTTTTCTCCTCAATTGTAAGGCGTGCAAATGTAAGAAAGTCAAAAGCTTTTCTCGCTAGTGGGGGAAATGGGCCTCCATAGCTGTAGCTGGAAACATAAATATTTCAATATCAAAGAGTAATAAAAAAAAAAGCATTTTGGCGCAAATGAGGAGGATCCATGTGTTGGTCTTTGAAAACCTTTGTGTGTGTGTGTGTGTGTGTGTGTGTGTGTGTGTGTGCACGCGATTCAGTCCTTCACATGGCGTCAAAATGGAAGCGGTGAGCCTCTTGTCTCTTCTCCCGGTCGTCCGCTTTCTGAAACACACATGAGGTCAAAGGTCAATATGTGTCCTCCCTGACGCCCCCTAGAGGACACAACATGTCTGTCGGGTGATAAATGGACCTGCCAATAACATCATCAGCGGGGACTCCTACTATTTTTATAGCAGGCTGTCCACGCTAACACATTTGTACAGCTGTACTGTATCTCGGTATATTGTTGACAATGTTGACTGACTTTTTGCCTTTTTCTGGCAAAATGCGTTTGACTCCTAAAATAATGATGAAATGTGATGAGGTATACTACACATGATTTATTTCATCATTATTTGAGCAAAATGTCATAATTTATTATTGTATTTGAAAAATGAACGGTTCGCATCTCGACACATTGTTGTTGTTAGCTTGTAATAATAATGAAGAATTGTAGGCTAGGCTAGCACACGTGACTTTCTGTGTGTGTTAGTTGAACAAATGCAGCTTCTGTACGAAGGAGAAGTGTGAATCAGACCAGGCTCATGGTCGTGGAAACACTCGCATGAGCGCTTTAGGAAGTACGGTGGTAAGCATGTTTCTCTCTCACACACACACACACACACACACACACACACACACACACACACACACACACACACACACACACACACACACACACACACACACACACACACACACACACACACACACACACACACACACACACACACACACACACACACACACTCCATGAATGGGCTTCATTAAATGTATCCATGCAGAATGCATGTGTATTTCTATACCCTGTACTTGAAGCATGGCCAGGCACAATAATGCGCGCACACACACACACACACACACACACACACACACACACACACACACACACACACACACACACACACACACAAGAACGTGTGTTTTTGTATACAGCACAATGTGTACGTGCATTTTTATATCCGAAACACAACGCATGCATGCCCACTCACATTAAATGTACTGAAGTTTATGTTTGTGGTGAGCTTGTAGATGAGCTATTTCCGCTACTTTAGCGTGATACGCTTGTACGACTGTTCCTCCCAAAAATAAAAATAAGTTGAACTATGTAATACATAGTTCAACTTATTTTTATGTATGTATGGCTGTGTAATCAATCATCGCCATGTCCTTGGAAGGGCTCAGCTAAAAGGACAGACAGACTTTCAGAGCTTCATTGTGAAACCTGACTTTCCGGTTGTCTTTCTACAGGCAGTAGAACGTTTATAGTGAGGAGATGCATGTGGATAAGACGAGGACTCAGTCAGGGGAGTGATGGAAAGTTATTCTTGTCTTAAGTTGCTCACATTTTAATCTCAGCGCTTCTGAAGCCTCAAAGTAGGAAAAACGACTCCACATGTGCGTGTTTGATAACGCTTATCTCTTTAAAGGAATGGCCAGCCCTTTCCTGATGTTGACTAATTTAAGAAAGTTTGTAAAGTGAGGAGAAGAGTCTTTTTGTGCTTTTTACCCCCCTTTTCTTTTTTTAACCCCCATTTTAGTCATTATGGCAATTAATTCCTCCTAACATATTTTTGTATGTTGTTCACCTACTGGCCCACCTGCCAGTGAGGACCGCCCACCGGGAGGACATAGACTCTTTGTCCTACTCCTCCCACCCCAAACTCAGTGCTGACAGGTGCGCCTGTAGGAGTATGTGTAGTGACAAATATCACCCTCCCCACCCGGAAATGGGTCAATTGTGATTAGTAATTGTATTGGCATCGTGTCGTATTTCGTAATCTGGCTTGACAAAGCCAGATGCACAGTGGTGGATTTGAACCATCAGACTCTGCAGTGGTGGGCGGCTACTTTACCACTGCGCCACCCGAGCCTAACCTAACACCATTTTAAGCGGCGGTGTGCTACGCGTCCCTGAGCTCACATTTACAGTTTGGGTCCACCTATGATGCACGATCCGACCAATATGTCTCAGTCAAGTGTCAAGGGCTTTGTCAGAGTGCCTGGTGTATCCGTCTGTCAGTGTCCCTTTTATGCCCATATATGGATATTCCTGATGTCGTCAGTGTATACCCATGGCATTCTCATATGAGCATATCGGCATACCACCGCACTCCCTCGAGTCCATGTTGATGCACACAGCCAAGTTTGAAGTCGGTTGGTCCCTTATATGCACACAACCATATATGAATATAGCGGTCGGATCTCTGACCCTGGACAACCACATGCCTGTATATGGGCATAAACATTTTGTTTATGGTTATGTCTGAGTCATAGTGATGCCGCGACGGTGCGCCAGACCGGGCTCCCCGTCTGCCGCCAGCCTATTTATAGGATGTCCTCCACCTCTGAATGTGTTTTTGAGGTAGCCCCTCCTATATCCAGCTTTTGGTGTCTGTCCACAAACTTTGTACACAAACATTAAATTCCCATTGACAATGAATGGAGAATGTTACGTCAGTGTCTGAGCAAATAGACATAGTGTCTGTTTTACGTGATGTGTGTGATTTCCCCCCCCCCCCCCCCAGAATAATCAGTCTTTCTGCAAACATACATGCATTAATCACTTTAAAAATTACCTCCCTATTTTGGGCACACACAAAAGAGTTATTTTTCTCAAAAATAGCAGCAAAATAATGGCTTGGAAAATATGTCACAACCTTCCGTACCTGGGTGTGTGTGTGTGTGTGTGTGTGTGTGTGTGTGTGTGTGCGCGCGCGTTTATGGCACATCAAGTAATTGTGAAGTCAAGCAATCACTGAGTATCTAAACACAAGTGTGCAAACACGTACACGTACACACACACACACACACACACACACACACACACACACACACACACACACACACACACACACACACACACACACACACACACACACACACACACACACACACACACACACACACGAAAAGTGGTGTTTCTCTCTCTCTCTCTCTCTTTCTCTTTCAGACACACTGGAGCAGTAAATTAGGGGAGGATCGTACCTGTGTTTGTGTGTGTGTGTGTGTGTGTGTGTGTGTGTGTGGGTATGTGTGGGTATGTGTGTGGGTGCACGCGTGTGTCCTGACCTTCTCCTGCCAGTGGAGGATGCCGATGATGACGAGGATGAAGACACACACTCCGATCAAGGCGACAGCCGTCAGCAGCACGATGTTACTGGGAGTCAGGTACAACTTGGCACTCCAGCTGAGGACGCACAACAACACACACACACTGCAGAGGTGAGGGATGGTGATGGAGCCTTTGTCAGTTTGGCCCCTATGTCAGGGTCAGTTTGGCCCCTATGCCAGGGTCAGTTTGGCCCCTATGTCAGGGTCAGTTTGGCCCCTATGTCAGGATCAGTTTGGCCCCTATGCCAGGGTCAGTTTGGCCCCTATGTCAGGGTCAGTTTGGCCCCTATGTCAGGATCAGTTTGGCCCCTATGTCAGGGTCAGTTTGGCCCCTATGTCAGGATCAGTTTGGCCCCTATGCCAGGGTCAGTTTGGCCCCTATGTCAGGGTCAGTTTGGCCCCTATGTCAGGATCAGTTTCGCCCCTATGCCAGGGTCAGTTTGGCCCCTATGTCAGGATCAGTTTGGCCCCTATGCCAGGGTCAGTTTGGCCCCTATGTCAGGGTCAGTTTGGCCCCTATGTCAGGATCAGTTTGGCCCCTATGTCAGGGTCAGTTTGGCCCCTATGTCAGGATCAGTTTCGCCCCTATGCCAGGGTCAGTTTGGCCCCTATGCCAGGGTCAGTTTGGCCCCTATGTCAGGGTCAGTTTGGCCCCTATGTCAGGGTCAGTTTGGCCCCTATGCCAGGGTCAGTTTGGCCCCTATGTCAGGATCAGTTTCGCCCCTATGCCAGGGTCAGTTTGGCCCCTATGTCAGGGTCAGTTTGGCCCCTATGTCAGGGTCAGTTTGGCCCCTATGTCAGGGTAAGTTTGGCCCCTATGCCAGGGTCAGTTTGGCCTCTATGCCAGGGTCAGTTTGGCCCCTATGTCAGGGTCAGTTTGGCCCCTATGTCAGGATCAGTTTCGCCCCTATGCCAGGGTCAGTTTGGCCCCTATGTCAGGGTCAGTTTGGCCCCTATGTCAGGGTCAGTTTGGCCCCTATGCCAGGGTCAGTTTGGCCCCTATGCCAGGGTCAGTTTGGCCCCTATGCCAGGGTCAGTTTGGCCCCTATGCCAGGGTCAGTTTGGCCCCTATGCCAGGATCAGTTTGGCCCCTATGCCAGGGTCAGTTTGGCCCCTATGCCAGGGTCAGTTTGGCCCCTATGCCAGGGTCAGTTTGGCCCCTATGCCAGGATCAGTTTGGCCCCTATGCCAGGGTCAGTTTGGCCCCTATGCCAGGGTCAGTTTCGCCCCTATGTCAGGGTCAGTTTGGCCCCTATGTCAGGGTCAGTTTCGCCCCTATGTCAGGGTCAGTTTGGCCACTATACCAGGGGGTTTGGCCCCTATACCAGGGTCAGTTTGGCCACTATGCCAAGGGGTTTGGCCCCTATACCAGGGTCAGTTTGGCCACTATGCCAGGGGGTTTGGCCCCTATACCAGGGTCAGTTTGGCCACTATGCCAGGGGGTTTGGCCCCTATACCAGGGTCAGTTTGGCCACTATGCCAGGGTCAGTTTGGCCACTATGCCAGGGGGTTTGGCCCCTATACCAGGGTCAGTTTGGCCACTATGCCAGGGATTTTCAACCCTTTTCATATCAGGGTCCATTATTTATTCGGCATTTGAGCCACGGACCACCATTTTGTCCACAATTCCAAGCTGTATTGATGTTGGTTCCGTAGGTGAGATAACAGGCGTTATCAAATTAACTGTTTAACTGCTCGTGGCGGAACATTCCGTCAGAAGGAATCCAAC
>NC_136808.1:39411698-39414198 GCF_951216825.1 Electrona antarctica | reverse complement strand
AATGAATATAGAATATTCTTTTTCTTAGATGATCCTGTACACCTCACAAAAGCAGAGAAAGGAAAGCTGTCATCCGTTCGTTGTTTCACCCGCTTTGAATGTTTTCCACTGATAATCACCAGTACGTCACTTAGCACTCCAATGCAATGGAGCCAGCAGGCTCGCCTGGAGCCGACTGCATGTATACTGGCTGTCATTAGGAAACACGGAAGTGAAATTACTGCAGTCGACGCGAAAACATCGTGAAACTGACTTACATGACTGGTTAAGACTGAGGTTAGGGTTAGAGTTAGAAATATTCAGACGCGACCAACGTTGGACGTTTCCGTGTTTCCTAATCGCAGCCAGTAGGCTCCAGGCGAGCCTGCTGGCTCGATTGCATTTGAGTGTTAAGTAACCTACTAGTGAACCTACTAGTGATTTTCATACGAATCAGTTGGCCGTTTCCGTTCACGGAAATATATCCTATGAAATTGGCTGCGGATGCACCACGACCACATAACCATAAACAAACCCAGAACTACAGGGAAAAACCTTGAGAAATTGCGATACAAATAAATAGGAATGTACACTATGTTAGTTCCATTGATCCAAGCCGTAACACGTTGGATTGATTGAGCGTGCGGAATGCGTGTGTGTGTGTGTGTGTGTGTGTGTGTGTGTGTGTGTGTGTGTTCCAACTTCCAATAGCCTACTGAGATGATAACCTATACTGTGCAGTAGGTTATCATCTCAGCTGCTCTTCATAAAATATCCATGGACTTCTCTCCTTTCACAACAACCTGGATCCACACAACAACAACAACATCATCAACAGTGCTGTGGGGCCTCAGCCACATGTCTGAGCTGTGAGCCATTCTCTCCACACGGTTAGGGCTGGGATCCGGAGGCAGAGGAACCAGATCTAACATTCAGGAATTGTTTCCATGAAAACGTTGCCGGAACCAGGTTTTTATCACACTGTCAGAGCTGGAGCTGAACCAAATGGACATGTGTGTACAACTGTACATATACACTCTCAGAGTTAAAGACCTGTAAGGGTACATTTGGAACCCCCTCAAGTAACCCAGAGGGTCCCTGAACGTCACTTTGAGAATCAGCCCATTAATAGGATATACAGTATATATGCAATACTGTATGCAAGCTTTATACTGTACATCGGCTATTTTCACTACTTTTATATAAATGGAATTTCTTAGATTGTTTTGTTTGTTTTAAAATGTACTTGTGCTTTACAAATATGAAATATATATATATATATATATATATATATATATATATATATATATATATATATATATATATATATATATATCACTGTTTGGGAAACAGGTGTCCCAAAGGATGCCAACCCTATACACGCACAATGACATTTCTATTCAAGTACAACAGGGCATCGCACACCGCATACAACCAGATGATTTGGTAATGAGATAAAAGACTAGGACACCTGCCCCCCCCCCCTCCCCTCCCCAACTCATATTCCTGCTGTAATGATCCAAAGCCGCGGCACAATTAAGTGACATTTTCCGGATGCCATTCCGTAACACATTCTGTGGGAGCGGCTATTCAGATGATAACTGCCGCTTTCTTTCACACAAAGCCAGCTGATAAGACGCAACTGCAGAGTAACTAACTACATGTACTCAAGTACTGCACGTCTGAAGTCAAGTGCCCGTCGTTGGCGCCAGAAATAGCCGATATACAAGCCCAACAGGCACATGTTGATCTTGTAAATCCAAAACTGTTACATTTCAGGATTTCAAATAAAAATAAAGTTTTTTGAAGAAAAACCAATGTCCATCTACAAGCTCAAAACGCGCAGATTGTCATTATTTCCTACTTTTGTGTGACACAGACTGCAGTACATGACAAAGTAGGGCGTTAATTGACAAAAGAAAAAAAACATTCCAACATAAATAAGATATGGAGATAAGAAGTGGTTTCTGTACGACAGCGCTGATTTGTAATTCGGCATGAGGGAGGAGAGGGGGAGGGGGGCCCTGGAGGGAGCTTGAGGAAGAAGGAGGGAAAAAAAGAAAAACAGACGCTTCTCCACAGCAAACAAGAGGAGGCACATCCTCCTCTTCATACATCAAGAGGAGCCAAACATCTCCCAGCTGTTCTGAAGCAGCGTTGTCAAGCATCAAGCTGCCAGCTCTCTGGGTTTTTTGTTTTTTTCCCCCTGCCCACCACATAACGAGGACACTCTCGCTGCCGGCGATTGTCGCTTTAGCTCTTTGGAAAAATGACGCCGTGGATGTGTGGCAAAGTGGCAGCAAGGAGGAGATGAGCACTGCACAGCCTCCCCTCTGACCAGATCAGAGAGAGAGAGAGAGAGAGAGAGAGAGAGGGGGGGGGACAGAGAGAGGGTGTAAGCACACTTGGGCGGCAAGGCGCGGCAAGAAGCCGCGACCGGCAGGCGTCTCTTCCTGGTTTTTAGACAGCTGGTGGATGAAAATGAAGCTCCACCCACGGCCAGATTCCCGGAAACGCATTC
>NC_136808.1:39346698-39404198 GCF_951216825.1 Electrona antarctica | reverse complement strand
CGCTGCAAGTAGGTAAACATGAGCATTCACGAATTCACGCATGCATGCACGCACGCACGCACGCACGCTGCAAATTGAAATCCGACATCTTTGAACTTCCAGTCCCCAAATGCTACTGGAGTGGAAACCATTGGGAAACACAACACAGTCAGCACCATGGACAGAGCCATGAAGCCAGAGATCACTTGCAGCATTGTAACCTGGTCCCATACTGTTGGTTAATCATAGTGATTACATGGCTATAATTATTCTACTGTTCTGTCTTTATAGACCAGCGCTCCCTCCCTTCATGTGCTCAGGCCCTGAAGCAACAATTAACCTTTTATTTTAAACTTATCTACTGTATGTATCTGCAGATCAACACTATCGCAGCTCTATCAGCAGACATTTATAAGCCTGCATGGCTGGTTTACATTCACTATATGAACCAAAATCGATTGTTTAAAAGGTCGTACAAAATCGAAATAAGTATAAACAAACAATGAACGCAAATTAAATTATGAATAATTCCGTGTGTTAGTCTTTCATCTAATATGGCAGAAAATTAAAACAGTATCGGACATCAGTGCTGAAGTATTTTCATATGCCTTCCATTACTATAGACTGAGACTTTGATCTCATCCTGATACAGTAGTAAATAATTGCAAGTGGTAAAGTCCACCACCACCGGAGTCGTCGCAGTCCCGCCCCCTTTCAGAACGAAGAGGGCACCAGAAGAGAATTCCCCATTCATTTAAAGCCTCGGACCAAGCCTGACAAATCATGACAATAAAATTTTGACAAATTTTTTGCCAAACAAAATTAGAAAGAAGATAAAAATGAAAACAAAAAGTGTTGTACCCTGCCCTTTTTTTCTTCTTTCTAATTATTTTGTTATTGTCATGATTTGTCAGGAGCTCAATTGGCTTTGACCAAGGCCTAAATGTCTAAATAAATACTTTCTGAAACGTCTATGGGAAAATGAATGGGGGCGGGACTGCAACGCTCCTACAGGCTGGGGGTGGAGCCTGTCAGCAGGGAGTGTTGAGCGGGAGAAGTAGGACGGAGACTCTACGCCCTCCCGGTGGGGGCTCCTCACTGACAGGTACGCCGGTATAGTACAGCAGTGAGTACACACATACACGGTAAATATGTGTGGGGAGGACTTAATTGGCGAGGAAAAGGTTTCGCTTAGTAAAAACCTATTTTTACCAATTGTGTTGGTATAGACGCTTGACAAAGCCGGAGGCACCGTGGTGGATTCCAACCTCCAGGCACTTTACCACTGAGCCACCCAGAATAAAACACAACAATGATGTAACAGGCTGTGAACACAAACAAACCTGCACCCACAGACAGACGCGCGCGCACGCGCGCACACACACACACACACACACACACACACACACACACACACACACACACACACACACACACACACACACACACACACACACACACACACACACACACACACACACACACACACACACACACACACACACACACACACACACACACACACACGTATTCTTGACCTCAGAGTGACTCACGGAACCCAGTGCCCTCTTTACCCATTACCATGGCAACCATTAGCACTTAGTGGGGATGATGATAGAAAGGAGTGTGTGTGTGTGTGTGTGTGTGTGTGTGTGTGTGTGTGTGTGTGTGTGTGTGTGTGTGTGTGTGTGTTTTTGATTGATTGATTGAAATGTTTATTTGAATAAAGCGATTTTAAAAACAATATAAACATCATAATAACAAGCAGAACAAAAATAATAAAAAAGCATATTCAAAAGGAGTGAGAAGAAGCATTGCTTTTTGCTCACACCCCCTTTCCAATACTAAATATCATTCAATAATCTATTCAATACTTGTATAGCTACATTTGTGATATCTATACGTACATATATATATATATATATTACATTTTTTTACACATACACTTATTACATACACACACACAAACAACCCCCCCCCCCACACACACACACACACACACACACACACACAAACACCTAGTGAGATCCCGCACCTTCTTCATCCCTGTACCTCATTAAAATCATGTCTTTGAGCTTAATTTTAAACATTTTCATGTTTGTACATCTTTTTGACTCCACCGTAAAACCATTCCATAATCTCACCCCAGAATTGGAAATACAAAAACCTTTTCTGGTTGTTCTCCTAAATTGAACTTTAAAGTTGCAATTTGATTTTCCCCTTAAATTATAATCCCCCTCCTGGTCTCTAAACAGTTTTTGTATGTTACCTGGTATAGTAACATATTGTTAGCTTTGAACATTACTTGTGCTGTTTGGTAGTCCACAATGTCAGTACATTTTTGCAATTTTGACTTTAAAATAGTTTATTTGTATGCTCCTGATAACCCACATTGTGTATTATTACTGGACTTAAATATGTTTTGTAGTTATTTCCCCAAATTTGATTTTGGGAAATAGGCTCATGCTGTACATTAAATCTATAAATACATTGATGTTATTTTGATTATGTGGATTCAAAATGTCAGTATTCCAATCTCCGGTAAGAAACATAGTTTTGTTAGTTATTTTAGAGAACATACTTTCCATCCACTCACTGAACATTTCGATGCTGGTGTCTGGTGCCCTATACAGGTAATGACCATGTTTTTGTTTTTTTCTTTGCAGATTTAAATTGTTAAACATTCCAATAAATTATCAACCACAGTTGTCATTTCATCTACAATCCTGAAGTTTAAAGATTTATGAACATGATATTGCAACTCCTCAATGGCCCTTGTTTTGCCTGTTAACATTAATTCATATCCATCCAATTCAAAGTCTATACCTCTTACAGAGTTGATCCAAGTTTCAGTTAATGCTATTATGTCGAATGGCTGAGCAAAAGTTTGTAAATAGTTGTTAATGTTCATGAAGTTTGCATAAACTTCTGCTGTTGAAATGAATAATGGATAACTTTCCCTCCGATTTAATGCTCTGGTTATACTGATGATCTGTATAGTAGCAGCAATTGTTATTTATGGATGAGAAGAAGTTATTGTCCAGGTCTATTTCCTGTTCCAAGTCGAGTAAATTGATCGGTGTATTCAAACGGTTTAAGTTCGAGAAGGGGAAGGGCCACATAGTGGATGGGAAGGGCCACAGAGTGGATGGGAGGGGCCACAGAGTGGATGGGAAGGGCCACAGAGTGGATGGGAGGGGCCATAGAGTGGATGGGAGGGGCAATATAGTGGATGGGAAGGGCCACAGGGTGGATGGGAAGGGCCACATAGTGGATGGGAAGGGCCACAGAGTGGATGGGAAGGGCCACAGAGTGGATGGGAAGGGCCACATAGTGGATGGGAAGGGCCACAAAGTGGATGGGAGGGGCCGTAGAGTGGATGGGAAGGGCCACATAGTGGATGGGAAGGGCCACAGAGTGGATGGGAGGGGCCATAGAGTGGATGGGAGGGGCAATATAGTGGCTGGGAGGGGCCACATAGTGTATGGGAGGGGCCACAGAGTGGTTGGGAGGGGCAATAGAGTGGATGGGAAGGGCCACAGAGTGGATGGGAGGGGCAATAGAGTGGATGGGAAGGGCCACAGAGTGGATGGGAGGGGCCATATAGTGGATGGGAGGGGCCACAGAGTGGATGGGAGGGGCAATAGAGTGGATGGGAAGGGCCAGAGTGGATGGGAGGGGCAATAGAGTGGATGGGAAGGGCCACAGAGTGGATGGGAGGGGCCATATAGTGGATGGGAGGGGCAATATAGTGGATGGGAGGGGCCACATAGTGGATGAGAGGGGCCACAGAGTGGATGGGAGGGGCAATAGAGTGGATGGGAAGGGCCACATAGTGGATGGGAAGGGCCACAGAGTGGATGGGAGGGGCCATAGAGTGGATGGGAGTGCCATAGAGTGGATGGGAGGGGCCATAGAGTGTATGGGAGTGCCATAGAGTGGATGGGAGGGGCAATAGGGTGGATGGGAGGGGCCATATAGTGGAGGGGAAGGGCCATATAGTGGATGGGGAGGGCCACATAGTGGATGGGAAGGGCCACAGAGTGGATGGGAAGGGCCACATAGTGGATGGGAAGGGCCACATAGTGGATGGGAAGGGCCACAGAGTGGATGGGAGGGGCCATAGAGTGGATGGGAGGGGCCATAGAGTGGATGGGAGGGGCAATAGAGTGGATGGGAGGGTCCATATAGTGGAGGGGAGGGGCCATATAGTGGATGGGAGGGGCCATATAGTGGATGGGAGGGATCATAGCATTGATGGGAGGGGCCATATAGTGGATGGGAGGGGCCATCCTCCCTCTGCCTTTAACCCATCCATCACCGGGACAACAGAGCTGGCCTTCTTTATGACCACACTGAGCTCATTGCAGCTCAATAATAGGATCATTTGAGCTATTTGTTTTATGTAATAGCTGCTGTATCGTCCATATGAATACTGGTGTGTTGTACTAATGTGTACACTGTATGGTATTGATATCATTGTCTGATCACATACAGTGACAAACCAGGGTACACTAGATGCTTACTGTAATGTATACACTATAATTTCAGTAATGTGACATGGAATTTTGTTGCCACACACACACACACACACACACACACACACACACACACACACACACACACACACACACACACACACACACACACACACACACACACACACACACACACACACACACACACACACACACTACAATTTGTATTGCTTTGTACTGTTTGATTGGCTTTGCAATCACAAATTACACAGGGCAGATATGACAAATAACAAATAACTTGGAAACGATTGACAATTCTGCAAAAATAACAACAGTCCAAATACCATCATATCCTCCCCATCAGTGCCAGAGCACCCCCCCCCCCCTCCCCGTGCAGAAGGCGTGTTGTGTGGGGTGGGGGGAGGATTTCAGGAACTGAGTTAAATCTACAATGAGGACTTTACTGTATATTTTACAAAAACAACCAGACATTTGGCTGGCAGTTATGGTTAAATACACTGGAGAGAGAGAGAGACAGACAGACATACTGTACAGGGGAGAGAGGGGGAGAGAGGGGGGAGAGGGAGAGAGAGAGAGAGAGAGAGAGAGAGAGGCACAGTAGCAGTACAACTCCCCAGACCACTCATTTAACAGCCTGCCCTGGGCACGCGGGCATGTGTGTGTGTGTGTGTGTGTGTGTGTGTGTGTGTGTGTGGTAATTTAAAGTGTATTTATTCTGCAGCTCGGTGCCCAGGGAACACAGAGAGAGAGAAAGACTGCCAGAGATGAGCAATGATGGCACACACACACACACACACACACACACACACACACACACACACACACACACACACACACACACACACACACACACACACACACACACACACACACACACACACACACACACACACACACACACACACACACACACACACACACACACACACACACACAGCTTTCTCCACTGGGGCTGGGGCCCAACGATCTTCAGTTACCCTTCACCTCTTTAGAGAGAGAGAGAGAGAGAGAGAGAGAGAGAGAGAGAGAGAGAGAGAGAGAGAGAGAGAGAGAGAGAGAGAGAGAGAGAGAGAGAGGCATCAGAGGTCAGGGCAGATGAGGGGAAGAAAAGGAGATGGAAGAAGAGAGAAAAAGAAATAGAGAGAGAAGAGGTCATGAGGAAACAGGCCAGGGCAGATTAGCAGAGTAAGGGTTTGTACACACTGCACGATATTTACTCAGATTATGCTGTCGGGAAGCATTTTTGGCGCTCGCCGACAAAACCCGACGCAAGATCGGGCTTTGATTGCCGTGGTTTTGCTCGCTGTGTGTGAAAGGAGCTGCGAGAAGATCCAGTGCCGATAAAAGCGCTTGCCGACGCCTTCCCGAGCGTTTCTGAATATCTAGCAGGTTTGATATTTGGTTGTCTCGCCGACTGGACATCATACAGTAAGAACTGGGTTGCGACCGCGTCCCGAGAAGGCCTGTATTACAGCCAATGAGAGCACAGGACAGCTGTGCTCACAGACAGAAATTCTGTATGTATGTCTGTCTGGTTCTATCGATAGATGATAATATACTGTATAACCTTTATTAATTCCGTAGGTAAATCCAGGTGTCATAGGTAGCTATATATTAGCTATATATTAGTCTAATATTGCTGTTAAATAGTCTATAAAACCAACGCATCTCACTTGGATTTAAAAAAAAAAGACTCCTGTAGTGTGAAATACAAAACGATCGAATGACTCGCCGACAACTTTAAAAGTCCTATAAATGTGTAGGGGAGAGAAATGGTCGATCTACAAGCTCATAAAGCATCACAAGCTTTTCAGAAAAGCCTGTTAGCCACCCTTACATACATTTTGATGTTCAGACATTCAAGTTCTACACTGAAAACCCAATTGTTTTGATGCGACAGCCATTTTGAAAAATCTTGGATTTTTTTTAACCATCTTGAATTTTTAGGTGGCCAATGGGCTTTTCTAAAAAAATAGGTCCTAGCCATTATTCATGTCAAATGTGATGCTTGTATTACAAGGTGAGCAATTGTGCACCAATCCGCTGCATAATTATAACACATGTGACCTGTTCTGTTTGTTCAGCGACTGAAAACATGAAAAATCATGAAAATGTTTACTTAAGGTAATTAAGTCCAGTCAAATAACCATAGGCCATTGATGACAACTGCATGATTTTCTGCACTGGCTTAATTTTAAAGATCAAATGCTTGCCCCCTGGGATGGATGGATGTACACGTAGACAGACACGTACAGTAGGCATAAACACAAACCACACACACACACACACACACACACACACACACACACACACACACACACACACACACACACACACACACACACACACACACACACACACACACACACACACACACACACACACACACACACACACACACACACACAAAGCTGCAGTGCAGAGATAGGGCCGTTAATTCCAGATATGTCACAGCAGGTGACATTAGCACCTTGACATACGTGTGTGTGTGTGTGTGTGTGTGTGTGTGTGTGTGTGTGTGTGTGTGTGTGTGTGTGTGTGTGTGTGTGTGTGTGTGTGTGTGTTTCCATTGTTGCAGTTTCCATTTATTTTTTTAAAGACAGTTTTGGACATTCGGCTTCCACCCAACAGGATTTGTGAAGCCGTGTGAAAGCTCCCACCACACCATAAACAATTTAAGTAACACTATGTAAATGTAAAAAATAAAATAAAATCAGGTGTGCTGCCTCTGGATACTGCCCTTGGTTAATGCAGTGGGTGCTCAGCTTACTTAACTCATAAACCAACTAAATGGAAAAAGCGGCACTCCAAAATAAAAGATGCAAGACTGGCTCAGATGCAATTTCTCATAATTTATTGAGAACACTTAGGCGCTTCGGCAACAGCCTTCCTCAGAGCAGATTTAAAACATAAAAACAAAATAATAATAATAAGTTTGAGAACGATTTAGAAGGCATTTGGAGAATCGGCCTCAGGCTAATGGGTTAAGCAATAAAACATATTTGTAAGCCATGTTTGAGCCATTCTAATAGTCTACTGGAAGCCCCCATAGGTCCCTGCATGTTAGACCCAGAAATGTTGGTTAGTATAAACTTGTATGATTCAAATGTGATCTATAGGCTTAGAAACTGAGATTAAGCATGGTTGCTAAAAGTTGCACGTTGAGCAATTTGAGTAATTAGCATAATATGTGACCATACCATTAACATCCTGTATAAGGCAAAATAATCTAAATTCTTTAAGTATCATGTGATACAAACTAGGGGGTTTTCATGATTCTGAATCCATTCCAAGCATTAGTTTTGCACAAAAAACACTCCTTGGGCTAAAAACAGCCATAGCCGTCGTCACAAATGTGATGAGGTCAGTGGCTATGTGGCCGTTTTGAGGCCAAGGAGTGTTTTTGTGCAAAACGAATACATGCAAGTACTGCTACTAACTGCTACTAACTAATGTCTACTACAACTGCTGTTATATATCCTTTAGACCCGTTATTGAGTCAATAATAATAAATAATAAGTAATGAGTCACGGCAACGGCATGCTATCTGTCCATAATGCACGGTAGTAAAGGCATACCCACTGTATCACTACAGAAACACCATTACTGTGTGTGTGTGTGTGTGTGCGTGCGTGCATGTGTGGCCCTTACTAAGCAGGGTAGATGGATGAGTGTGGGATGTGATTCTGACAACACCACACCTCATTATGAACACACACCTACTGAGAGAGAGAGAGAGAGAGGGGGGAGAGGGGGTGAGAAAAGCAGAACCTCTCGGTACAAAGACTGATGGAGGGAGTGAGAGGTAGTGAAAGGAGGAGTGCAGCATTCATTCACTTCCTACCTCCTTTATGGAGGGCCATATAGGTCATCCTTCTAACCCTCTCAAACTGCTTGACCACTTAAAGTTCTATTCTATACTTTGTAGTGTGGGACGAATGGCCAAATTGCCAATCTACAAGTTCACAATGCGACACATGTGAGCTGGTGGATATGGATTTGATTTTTCTTTTTACAATATTCGTTGCTGTCGGGGGGAAACCACCAAACTCTTTTTTTCCCCATAAATCAAAGTTATTGAACCCTTTACGTCTGCGTGTTGGTTAAAACTATTGAATCAATGAGTATTAAAAGGCCCTTTGGATCCATGCCATCCATGCCACCACCTCTTCCCCTCTCTTGAAAGTATTTGACAATATATAAAGTCATAGCAACTTCGATGACACAGTATTGCTTTGATACTGCTGATTTCCTGAAAATGTTGTACACAATAGCAACAATGACTGACTGGACCTTAATTCCACCTCCTCTATAACTGAACTCAATGCTTTGATCAGTTGTCTCTCGACAAAACAAATGCATTTGTAACCGCCATGTTTAATAAAGCACACCTTATTATTTATTCACGGTTGTTGCGCGCTGCTTGAGCACTGTTTTGATTTGAATAAAAATATGTTTCCAAATGTAGTGTCTTTGTCAACATACAGTATATTGTTGTTTTCTCAATAGAGGATGTATTTCACATTTAATTTACCACTTGAATGAGTTACCCATAATGTTAACGGAGCAGAGGGGAGACGGCAGACGGCAGAACCTGTCGCTTTTAAGGACGTCACTGACTTTACGAGGCTACGAGCGCCGACTTTGAAGAGTGGACTTCTCAATAATACATCCCGATCCCGACTGATTTTGTTCATTCATGTCTATATTTTGAACATGTCACGGGCTTACTAATATGTTCTACCTATACCTCGGAGCTCCGACGGTGTGTTTTACCGTTGTCAACTTATATTTAACGTATAATTAACTTGGCTGGATAGTTGGGAAATAACCCAGCTAAATGGAGGAGTGACATATCCTGACATTTTCAACTACCTAGTGAATTCCCGAGATGAGTATTAATAATTAGTCTTGCAAGCCTGTTTGGATCATTTTCCACAAATACATAGCATATAAAACGAAATACAACAAATATATCTGGGTATTGAAAACCTCAAGGGATGCGACCGTGACATATATACCGTGCGAACACTTTGACTTGAGATTTACAATGCTAGCACTTTTCACAAACTGATGGAGCATATTATAGTACATTGTGGGTTGTATACTGAGATGGCAGGTATGTGACATTGAAAAGGACAAATCAAACATATGGGACACTTTATTGGAACACAAAAGAAATCGCTACAGCCTCAGTAATGAACCAGTGAAATTAGGGTATTTTATGATGCCTCTCATAGGGATTGCATTGGCAGCTGCAGTACACCATTGAAACGGACCAGAAGTGGGGCCGCTGTCCCATTTGAGGGCGTGAAATTTGTAGTCCCCGTGTGTCTCTATACCAACCTTGAAACGTACCTTAGTTACATCACCATCAACAGCCAATACGGGACCACCATTCTTACCCCGACAAAGGAAACACAATAAGAAACACAAAATAATAGCAGGGCAGGGGATAAAAAAACCACACCTGTGTGAAGTGAGTGGTGGAACTATACTGCAATTGTTATACTGTACTGAACTCCTGTACAGACAGACACTCGTGCTGAAAAAGACTGGTGTTACACTAAAAACTCAGCTTCCCATCATGCACCTGTGCACAGTGAAGCTCAACAGCGCCACTTTCTCACCTGTTGGTACACTAAACCGACAGACAGACAGACAGACAGACAGACAGACAGGGACATAGGGACACACAAAGCTACATGATGGAGACGGTGTGCCCACCACTCAAAAATAAGAAAGTGAAAAATACATAAAAATCACAGCGATAAAGGATTAAAAACAGCTTTATAAAAATGGGTCTTCAGGAGCGGTCTAAAACGAGCAAGTGGTACTGTAGGCCCATGCAGGCCCAGGTTACATTTATGAATGAATCGTAGCATAGGATGTGACGTAGAGAGGTACCACAAGAACAGTGCGAGGCGTACTATGATAGGAGCCAACCAATCATATCAACGCTTGAGGGGTACTATCCTAAAGACTTTGTCGTTTCGTTGTGGCTTCAAAACACCACTGAGCAACTTTCATTGAAGTGAATAGCGGGGGACGGGGCTATCGCTCCTCAATCTGTACTCTAGTTATATTATAGCTCTATGGGTCAAGTAGGTCAGAAGTGTAGGACGGAGCAAGGCCGGACCTAGCCTTGAATATGAAAAGCAATATTTTAAAATCCATTCTAAACGAGATGGGCAGCCAGTGGAGGGTAGCCAGGATAGGTCTGATATGGTCAAACTTTCTTGCGCCTGGGCTGCTGCATTCTGGACTAATTGTAGCCAGTGGATGGATTTTCTTTAGAAAGACTGGAGTAAAAGGAATTGTAATAGTCTAAGCGTGAGTAGATGAAGGCATGGATAGCTGTAGTTAAGACGGGGCGTGAGAGGAAGGGTTTGATTTTAGTAATAGTTTAGTGTCCTGTCACTTCATTGTGACAGGATCACTTGTCCCGACCAGAAGCCATTAACTCATTGCCAACCGAGATTTATTTTCTTATTTTTTTTCTTTTCATCCCATGATTTTTGTAACCCATTTTTTTCACCCAGTGTCAATTGTCTAATAATTAGACACGACCATGGGGAGAGCAACAGACTGACCTCATGCTTCCTTCAATGCATGAGGAGTCCAATCCGCTTCTCAACTGACAGGGGGGACGTAGCATGTAGAACACGTTATTCCAAACAGTTCCTGTCCCCTCCATCAGGTGCCCCGGCTGGCCAGGGGGAGGCAGTATAGAGACCAGGATTACGGCATGTTTTTTGTGAGGGTACCACCTACCCTAGAGGACACGGGGAGAACATGCAAACTCCACACTCCAGGCCGAGATTTCTCGTCATATTCTTCAAAGGTAAAGGCTCACTTGGCCAGTGTCGCGATTTCTCATCAGACTTTTATAGCTTAGGCTTTATGATAGATGGCGCTCTTCCCCAACCTATGAGTCACCGTTTGAAACCAGGAACAAGGAAATCACGTCAACAATAAAAAAACTAAAAAAACAGCTTCCATCCACTCCCACGGCAGAGGTTTTTCTCAAATGCCTTTATCTCTGCTCCTGGAGCGTTCCACTAGTGCTTCCGCCATCGCGCCTGCAGTGGCTTTTCAAAAAAAGGTCAGAACACTGAAAACACTGGCGATTGAATATAAAATGTAATACCTAGCGAAAAAAAGAGCTTCAGCAGCAGCTTTATTTCCCTCTTTAAAGAGGGTAATTAGAGCGCATTCTCCACACAGCCATTCGATTTTCGAGATTTCGAGATTAAAAAGCTGCATTTGAACACTGGCGCCTGCCAGTCATAAAGTGGGACGGCGTCTCAATTTTGTTGGACGCGTTTGAAAAGTCACGGAAATGCGGGACAATCGTGCATGCACAAAGCGGGACATCTGGTCACCCTATGCTTCGGCAGTGAACCTCTTAGAGTGCCTGGCAGCTCTAGCTGATCAAAGATCTCTCCCAGCCCACGCCTTGTCAGTCACTGCCAGATTAACTCACACAAAGGCTGATCTATTTTTAAAAGTGTCATTTGTCTTGTTTGAATTGTGTTAAATGTGTGTCTGTTCCGCTGGCGGGCTAGACACCCTGCTTAGCACCTGGTCGGGCTGTGTGTGCATGTGTGTGTGTGTATGGGTGTGTGTGTATGTGTGTGTCTGTGTGTGTGTGTGTGTGTGTGTGTGAGTGTGTGTGAGTGTGTGTGTTTCTTGTGATGGAAGGATTACATGCAGGGAGACGACAGCCTCAGAGAGAAGGAGGCAGAGGCACAAAAGCGAGCGGAGGCAAGGGAAGGAGTTGATGGGAGAAACACATAATGGGGTCTAAATCAATGTGCAGCACTCTGCAAGTCGGCCAATTAGACTAATGACTTCAGCACATTGCCAGTGTTTGACGCACAGAATAATATGTCCCAAGCAATGTGTTTTTTAAAGGATTTTCCACGACCCCAGACTTTCTTTTACAGAGCGAAATTATGCAAGATACAAGTTCATAAAATTCAGAAGCTAGAATACAGTATATTCACTTGTTCTTTAGCACTCTGCCCACGCCAACGGTTTGGATGTCGACTATCTACTGCAAAGAGTAGAACCATCTACAGCAGTGGTTTTCAACCCTTTTCATATCAAGGTCCATTATTTATTCAGAGTATGTTGTTATCGTTGGATAAGATTTTGTCCACAATTCCATGCTGTATTGATTTTGGTACTTGGTACCATAGGAGAGAAAACCAGCAAACGTTGACGGGTCCATTTGGTTTCATTTTACACTCTCAAGAGTTAAAGATCTATAAGGGTCTATTTGGTTACCAACTCTCCATCATTTAGCTGGGGGACCACCTGGAACCCCCTCAAGGACCACTGCTGGTCCCCGGACAACTGGTTGAGAACCACTGATCTACAATGTGAATCTACAAGCTCACACTGACACGTCCGTCCTAAGCCAGTTGGTTGGTGATTCACAACGTGCACAGCACCTATGCCCCTCAGAACAGTCTGTCTGTCCACCTCGGTATTAGAGTGATGGCCTCAAACTTGGTTCTTTCTTGCTTCGTCCTGCCTCAGAACTCTTGGCAACAGAAGCTCCAGTGAGACCTGTGGAGGTCCAGAAGGTTCTACTAGGTCTGACACATTTGTTCTTTCCTGCAGACGTCCAATGATGGAGTGATGCTGCTTTCTGTCCCATGAAGGCTGCTGTCAGCCACAGACAGAGAAGAATGGGGGGGAGAGAGAGAAAGAGAGAGAGAGAGAGAGAGAGAGAGAGAGAGGGGAGAAAGACAGACAGATAGAGAGCAAGAGAGGAGAACGACGGAGAGATATATTGAGCGAGAGTGAGAGAAAGGAAGCGATAGAGTGTACAGCACCTTGTACAGCACCTTTGAGAAAAAGAGAGAAGGGGCTAGAGAGAAAGAGGAACAGAAGGATGGAGCAAGGCCAGAGAGAGATTACCTAATACTTTACCAGGTCGCAAGGAAATGGCATCGCATGCAGTCGAATGAATCAGAAATAAACATTAGATTCGTCTGGATTCCTGGCACGTCACACATACAGTAAATGCAACTGTGATTGTGGTGTGGCATCATAACAGCTATCTGTGCACACAGCACCATGTGAGCACCTATATCGATCTGTGCACACAGTCAGGTCACACAATGGACCAGATGCAGCCAGCCAGCTGGCTCATTCTTCTGCTGATTTGCGCTGTTGATACTCGGTTGTTTTTGTAAGACGACAGTGCGAATGGTTGTGTTTGATTGATACAAAATTACAAACTTTAACCAGTGGTGGAAAACGTACTCAAATGATTTGTGACTAAATTTGACTGAGGGACTGCCATTGGAATTTTTTGAATTTTCGTTTTTTCATGTCATATGAAAGCAGGGAATCATAGCTTCAAATTGACATATTGGTTCAGTTTGGCCCACCAGTTTTGGAGATATGGCTTATAGAGTAATGTCTTGCAGAAAACAGCGAGTTGAGAAAACAGGCTTGAAAGGTTCACTTCTGTGGTCTCTAACATTAAACCTAGCTACATGTTTAAGCATTTATTTCATATTTACATGTCGATTTCAGCTCTGACACTTATTTCAGACATGCTCTAGTATGTGAAGATTCTGCCTGTGCTATAAACTCATTTTGGGAAAAAAAAAATAAAAGTTTTTCTCCTCTGGTGAAAAGCTGGAATTTGCGCGATGGCAGTCTCTCAGTCAAATCTGGTCACATTTTACTTAAGTAAAAGTATCAATGGTGCAATATAGAAATACTCTGTAATTCAAAATGTACTTGAGTAAATGTACAACAGTTTTGACATCAAAATCTACTTAAAGTACCAAAAGAAAAAGTACTCAGAATATCCCGTTTCTAAGTTTTCAAATGTATTTAAATGGCCGAAATGTATATAGGGCTAAAGCGGTTAGTGTATGCTTTGTAATAATAATGATGGAAATCTACTAGTAACTACATGTAAGTAACTAGTACTACTACTACTGGCTGCATCTAAAGTTTTTAAATAAATGTATTGGAGTAAAAGTAGAATATTTACCTCTGAGATGTAGTGGAGTAAAGGTAAAAGTATTGGAGTGGAAATACTCAAGTAAAGTACAAGTACCTCAACATTGTTCTAGTACTTGAGTACATAGTCACTTTCCACCACTGCACTGTAACAGGTACGTACATTCATGTCAGTGCATGTGTGGGCTGGCTGCATCCCTGACTGCATCCCTGGCTGCATCCCTGGCTGCATCCCTGGCTGCATCCCTGGCTGCATCCCTGGCTGCATCCCTGGCTGCATCCCTGACTGCATCCCTGGCTGCATCCCTGGCTGCATCCCTGACTGCATCCCTGACTGCATCCCTGACTGCATCCCTGACTGCATCCCTGACTGCATCCCTGGCTGCATCCCTGACTGCATCCCTGACTGCATCCCTGACTGCATCCCTGGCTGCATCCCTGACTGCATCCCTGACTGCATCCCTGACTGCATCCCTGGCTGCATCCCTGACTGCATCCCTGACTGCATCCCTGGCTGCATCCCTGACTGCATCCCTGACTGCATCCCTGGCTGCATCCCTGGCTGCATCCCTGACTGCATCCCTGACTGCATCCCTGGCTGCATCCCTGACTGCATCCCTGGCTGCATCCCTGGCTGCATCCCTGGCTGCATCCCTGGCTGCATCCCTGACTGCATCCCTGACTGCATCCCTGGCTGCATCCCTGGCTGCATCCCTGGCTGCATCCCTGGCTGCATCCCTGGCTGCATCCCTGACTGCATCCCTGGCTGCATCCCTGACTGCATCCCTGGCTGCATCCCTGGCTGCATGGGTTTCCAGACATAGGCCAGCTCTTGCCAGGATCCTAAAAGGCTTGGCTTTTTTTTTTTGTGTTTAATGTGTCGGTCGGTCGGTCAGTGACGGTCAGTCTCAACAAATTTTGTCCCACACAAAACATCAAAAACAATGTAATGGATGCCTTGAGCACATTCATGTTCCCCACTGGACAAGCCCTAACTAACCACTTGAGTGACTGCGTGACCTTTCCTCAAATGCCACCCTCAGGCCAAAATGTCCCTAATACTAATGTTATTTTCATTCAATTTTCAGACCCATTAGTGAGAGCACTGGGCTTCGATCCATTGGGTACAAGGAGTGGAATGGTCTCACACACACACACACACACAAAATAATTCACATTTTAAACGAACACGTGTTTCTCTCTTTGGTTTTCAGAAACGGGGACCTCTTGCTGGGCGACGGGTTTTGGAAGAGCTCGTGATGTCTGAGGGTGAGAGAGAGAGGAGTCACTGACCCACTGTCCCAGATAGTGGGTCGGGACCCATTTGTCAGCCGCGGACACATGTTTATGGGTCCAATACCATAAATTAGAAAACAAATGTTTAAGAAATAGTGAAAATAGCCATCTGCAAGCTCACAACGTGTCGCTTTGCGCTGTGTAGTGACTATTGTCACTATTTTGGTTCCCGGGCAAACGTCTAATTTCTCTTTTGGGTCTTGAGCTAAAATGTTTGGGAACCACTGATTCTAACCTGGCTGCTCACCATTCCATGACAAACTAAACAGCTGAGAAACGTTTCTATTCATGCGTGAGAAGAAAAGCAGTGGGGTCATTTGGTTGCACAGTGAGTGAACACAGTTGCACAGTGAGAGGAGTATCCCTGGGAGACCAGTCGGTCTCTGTCTCTTGGCACTGACACTTTTATGTCTATGTCTCCATGCATGGTAGAGGTGGGACGATATGATTTTTTTCCGATTGATCTTATCTCGTTATTAGCGTTTTTTTACCTGCTTAGATAGGTGTGGTAGGTGGCGGGTGCCAGCTAAATGTGTAACATGAGCAGAGAAGAAGAGGTCTTGTTGTTGTGCCTGAAAGTGAAAGTACTCAAACCCCCGGCTCTGCTGAGGTTTACATAGGCCTACTAGCGATGCGATCATTGTTTTGATTAGCGGGAGCTTGAATGTTTTATTAGGCTCCGTTCATGCCTACTCATTATGAGCCATAATGTCAATAAAGACGGCGTGCACGCAGGGATTTTGGCTGTTTCTTTACATGGACGCTAGCGGTGGCTAGCAACGGAATTAAAATAAGGTAATTCATATTTTTTTAAACTCTGGATTAACTCTAATTTATCAAATCTCGGGATCTCGTCCCTGGTTGTGCAAAGGTACATTCATCTCGTTATCTCGGGCATGGCTACAGAGAAGTTAATCACGACAATAACGATTATCGTCCCATCCAATATCCACCAAATCCACAGAAGACACAGCCGATGCGTCTCCGTGAAGTTCAATATCTCATCTCTCATAATGAAACGCAAAGTTAACAAAACATAAAACACACACATAAGTCTTTTTAGTCTTATTGTAAGAGTTTGATGGAAGGAAAAAGTTAGCTATCAATATGAAGGCTGCACACCTAAACACAAGCAGGCAGTACAAATGTGCCCGCACGCACGCACGCACGCACGCACGCACGCACGCACGCACGCACGCACGCACGCACGCACGCACGCACGCACGCACGCACGCACGCACGCACACACACACACACACACACACACACACACACACACACACACACACACACACACACACACACACACACACACACACACACACACACACACACACACACACACACACACACACACACACACACACACACACACACACACACACACACACACACACACACTTTCTGCGTCTCTCTTTGTCTTTGTAGTGAATCTGTGAATCTCTTATTGAAGGAGCTCCCCCGCTGTATCTCACACAAATCCATTCCTTCCCTCAATTCTTTACAGAGCTGGAATAAAACCAGCACAAACTCCCTGATCTTCAGCAAGCCAGACAGACAGACGGATAGATAGACAGGGAGCATGCACGCACACGCACGTGCACTCGCACACACAAACACAAACACACACACACACACACCGTCTGTTCTTCACCAAGTCACGAGGACACGGACAGAGATAGATGACGGTGATAGAGAGGGAGACATGACAAATAAGAGAGTTATACCGTACGCACGCACGCACACACACGTTTGTATTATTATTTTTATGAGGACATCACAACTTTAGGGCAGCATTGTAAGCTGGAAAATTGCCAATCTACTGCGACACATTGGGGGCTTGTAGTGTTATGTTGTTGTTATGTGTTATGTTTAGTTTAATTTCATTACATTATTCTTCACTGCTCAGTTGTAGCCTGGTTAATAAACCAGACCGAATCAGCCGTTGGCAAAAAAAAGTTGCCTACCAGCGGATTTCGGTCTGGCGAGGCTCAGAAGCACGCCTCTTTCCTACAATCGAGAACAGGTCGGACCAATCGGGACACGGTATGCAATATGGGCGGGCTTTGGTACAGTGACGTTCAATGCTTGAGACTTTTGACTGACAGTAGCTCTGACCAATTGCGTCAAAGAGAAAATGTTTGAACCCGCCCCCCGGGAAATGAAATCCAAGTGGAGCCAGCCCAGACTGATATACCGCGACAGTGTTGTGTGATATTAGTCTGGCTTATTAGCCAGGCTAGCTCAGTTGAGCACCGTCCGGTGAATAGCCAGAGAATAGGCCAGACCTGGAGCTGCCCAAGGCCACAGGTAACCTGTTATAATATAATATTAAACCTGCATACATGAGTACAGTCACATGTAACACTGTACTGTACGTGTGTAAACAAGTACACAGTAATTATTATACTGTAAATTAACGCCCTACTACTTGATCATACTACACTACAGCATCACATAAAAGCATCCAAAGTAGCAGAACTACAAGCATTTTGAGCTTGTAGATCTGCTACAATTTTATCTTGAAAACAATAACAGTTTTGGACATATGAGGTTTCCACCCGACAGAGACGATATTATACGAACATGTGAAAACAACAAAAGTATCACAATTGAAACAACCAACTTTTCAGCTGCGCCCTGTGTGTGAGGATACGTCTTTACGGAAGCCAAGGACACAGACAAAATAATCCAAACTTCAAAAGAGCCTGTAAATCTCAGTGACAACTCACATAATAGAGTTGGGTTTCATACAGCTAGTGAGATGGATGGCGGATGCTGACTCTCTCAGTCCCCATCAACGTGGGTCAGGGACAAGACAATGAAGGAGCTGTTTGTTTGCTCATGGGCAGCTCTACACATACACAGCCTCCTCCGGTGGAAAGAGAACCAGGATGAGGAGATGAGGAGGGAATAACTGACAACATTGTTTATAAAGACTCTCCGTACCTTAATCTCGTGTACAACGCGCTGATATTCTTCTTGCATGTAATATCATCATGTACAGTACATAGCCTACTTGCTGCTATGTTGATGCACCGGATTTCTAATCTTATGTACATACTGTACCCTGTACCGCATGGATATGCTCCCTCTGCTACTTTTACTTTTTTTGAGGGGCACTATCCCCTCCAATGGCTTTTGAAGATTATGTCATATGGCAGCCAAGTCTATGGGATGTTTAATGTTTGTTTAGAGCACTTAGAACTTAAATCGTTTGCCAGCCAAGTTTATAGACTTTAATGTTTTTTTAGGGCACTAAATACAACGTAAGACATCATGTGGCAGATATAAATACATCTTGTAACAAATGTTGGTAGCACTTTATAATATTTTGTTTCATACAAACACATTTTGTTTCATACAAGAAACAAGCCAGGATGGACCACCCCCCAAATCCCGGGGTCTTCGCCACAACCTTTTTCGTGCATTCTGTTGGCACTGGCGACAGATTCCAGGCACTGTCGGCGGGATGTAATCGGTTAAAAGCCAGCAGTGAGAGTTCATAATGGCTTCCGAAGCTTTCTCTCCCATAGAGGGACAATTAATGTGTTTAAAAGAAGCCCTAGAGAGTTTAATGTTTTGTTCCATCGCATTAATTACACCAATTAATGCAAACGAGGAGGAGAAGGTTAAAGATCAAAGGTTTAAAGGTTGGAGAGAAATAGCATGGGGTGCGTGTGTGCGTGCGTGCGTGGTCCCTTACCTGAGGCATTCTTCAGGTAACCGTTGGAGTCTACTGTGGTGTACATGACATATGGACCAGGCTGGTTCACACCAAACGGCTGTGGAACATAGCAAGTTGTTCAAAACATGAAACAGGAGCTTGTAGAGAAACCCTGCACTCTTTAGCTACTGAAGATGTACAACATGGATTTCTAAACAAATTATTTCAAGGCAATTCCGGATAGTTCGGAAACAGTCAATTATCCTGAATGCTACCTTCAGGTATGGCATGAAAATGCTGCATTCATGGTCTGGAGAGGGCCGTTTTTTTTTTACAGACGAGTGAAAGGGCAGGGGCTCAAGCCCCCTTTGATGTCTGTGTGTGCACGAGCCTGAACGTGATAGTTTAAAAAGCACTTGCAGACGGTATGTGTGCACAGCTGTAGAGTCTGTGCTGTGCCTCCCGGCTGCTGCAGTGCATTTTTCAAATGGGAACAAACTGAACCCAATTTACCTAACAACAAGAAAGCACTCAGGGCTTAGATTTACTAAGACTTTTAGTTGCTCCTTTTGGATGCATTAAGACTAGAAAGCTGCATGGCCTTTATCAGGACAGTCACGCCAACCATTTCATTGCTGTTTGTTGCAGAAACCTCTTATGTTTTTTCCCCTTCTTGTAAATGAATACCCTCCGTCATACATGTCATATATCGAATCCTGAAAAGTCATAGTTTTGGACATATGCAGTTTCCACCAGACAGCAACCATTTCCAACACAGCCTGTGTGTCATCATAAAAGTGCACCTCTCTCCATTTTAGAGGAAGGACATGACAGAAATAAACCAAGAGGAGATAATGTGTGTGTGGTTGATTAAAGCATTCCACCAGAGTTACTAACGCGCAATGTGCCAGAGTCGGATTTCTTCCATGTAATTTCTCCCGCCTCTAAAAAGCAGGTGCACATTAGCATAGCCATTCAACACAGCAGTGTTTTCTTCTACCTTTTTGAGCCCAAGGCTCAAAAAGATGGTCTAAGTCAGAATCTCAAGTAACACCTTTATTCATAGCGTAGATTATTTTCAGCAGAGCAGAGCACTTGGAGCACTATTGATTTTGATGGGAAATTTTGATTTAGTTTGTCTTTAGATTTTCTGTAGTCATATTTTAGTCACCTGAAATGTTTCACCTTTAGTGTAGTTTTAGTTGACTAAATATAGTCGACTAAATCTACAGTTGATTTAGTCGACAAAAATGTATTTTGGCAGTCCTTGATGGTGTCGTAAAGGCAGATTTTGCACTTGGTTGCATGCAGAAAATAGGCGATCTACAAGCTCACAATGTGGCTCAGCTTGAACTGCCTGACACGTAATAATGCAAGTGCATTGATATGCCACGTTTTGTTTTTTACATGCTGTAGGCTTATATCTGCACTATTTTCCTCTTGCACAGATCTTTACTGTAACATCACAACTCTATGCTTGCTTCTACATTCAATTTGCAATTTAAGGGAAGTTGTATTTATACAACGCAGTTTCAGGAGAAGAGACCACCTTCCGCTCACCTTAACCACTCCTCCCTCCTTATCAAACACTCCTCCCTCCTTATCAAACTCACCTGCCTTTCATTATCCCTCGGCCAATCCCAGTCACAATCACCACAGTACAAATACACCTGGGCGCCGTCACCTACCTGTTCTTACTACCTACTGTACGTGGTCTCGAACAATCCCTCCATCCACCCCTACCACCTCCATCTCCTCAGTCTCCCCCTCATACACTTCTCTCCTTCTCTTCCAGGAACCCAGGGCAGTTCCGGAGCAGAGACGGCCGCTATCTGAGCACGCATCCATGGCGTCCGCTCCCGAGACTACTCCCCCACCCTGAGTCTCACCCTACATGGGTTCCCCATCCTCCTCCTCCTTCCCTTTATCATTCAATAAAAACCTTTAAACTTGAGCAGAAGGTGTGGTCTTATACTATCATGGTTGGGCAGGGCTGATGTTAGTAGCTTGGTTGGACGGCAGACGTTTTGCGTTTTATCTTTTCAAGTACACCCTAGACTCACTTTCTCCAATGCATATAGTAAAATAACTCTGGAAGAGTATTATAAAATATTCTGGTCAAACTTTTGCGTTGCATTTGCCAAGTCAGAAACAGTTAATGCTAAATGGTTTATAGCGACCGAAGGTCACAGTTAAATGGACACTTTTTAAACACACTAAATAAAATATATGTTAATGACCTTTAGAAGATCTAACACTTTCCTGGGGGTCTTTATGTGTGTAATTTGTGGTTTTAGATATTTAAGATTTTAGCAGTGAGCCCAGTGTCTCTGATGTCATGGACACTGGGCTCACTTCCTTCCTGGACTACAATTCTCATAATGCTTTGGTGCACTGCTCCTCCTTGTGGATAAGGGGAGGGCCAGGGCTACAACATGTAGCCCTGGATCAAACTGGGAACATTGTGGTTCCCATCCAGCCGCCATACCGGCCACTCTACCCCTGAGCCACTGCCGCCCGTCTTTATCATGCAGAGTAAAAGGGACATCCTATCCAATTATTTGATTCCGCTCTAATCTAAATGAACGGTCAATCATATTCATTTAACAAAATTGACATTATTGACTCACGTAACCACAGCTGACAAGGCTGTAAATGACTGTAGTTACTTAAGGTCCCGGTCTTATTTAAGTGATTCCATGGCCATCTAATTTGTGACAGTTCTTGACAGGACACTCAAATGTGTATTATGTATTACAGGCCAGCATGGCTCCTCAGAGGTGAACTAGAGGTGTAGCTATAAATCTCTCCAGGGCTGGTCCATGGATCATGGGATCCTATTAATGTCCATATAGGCTGCATAGCTTCCATTCTCATAAATCAGGAATTAATTGACACGTTCATTCACGAGTACAGAAAAAAATAACATACAAAATGCAAAACAGATTACTACTGTATACTCTACAACCAAAAAGTAATGAGTGGGGTGTGCTGCAACGTCATTCTGATAAATACCTATTTGTTGAAAGGTCAGTCAATCTTTTTGGGAGCCCCGTAAGCATGCAGACTTTTATTTGTGACTGACCTGTGTTTTCGTTGGTGTTGCACCTACCCTCCAGTGGACTAGCTCTGTTGTAATTGGTATGTGCTACAACGAACCCCCATCATCTTTACTTCATATTCCCAGGGTGTGTGAGTGGGCCCTGAAGACTACAACTGCAGACTCGCTCCCAGTTTTCAAACTGTAATCTGAAGACTCGCCTCTTTAGACTTCACCTCAGCCATTATATTAGCTGACATATATTATGCTGACATACCTTGGACATTAAGGTCCAAGGTATGTTTGTGTTGCTTAGGCACGTTTTTCTATTAAAAAACTGATGCTAGCTAGGTTCATTATTTGGTGTCTGTTTGGTGTCTTATTGCGACCGAAGGTCACAGTTAACTAACTATGGAATCGTGTATTTCCTGTCAGTGTGTTGGTTGGTCAGGCATAAATGGTGCCCAGGTCTCATGACATCATCAGGGATGGAGCTGTGGAGACCCTGAGAATGCGAATGCAGTGATTGCGAATGCAGTGAGCAGCTTACTATGGGAGCTAGTCTGTCTGTCTGTCTGTGTGTGTCACGCTGTGACACCACCCACCCGCCACCAGAGGGCGCAGCTGTATCACACACACAAAAAACGCACGCACACACACACAGTAAAAAAAATAAAAAATAAAAAAATAAAAAAGAATACATTAAAAATAAAATAAAATAAAGATTCTAGGTGCTGTCGCTTCTCACCCTCAGGCGTCTTACTGGTAGTTTTAATGTACAGATTATTATTTTCATAGTATATTGCTTAAACCGATGCTAGGTTTACTCGTGATCCTAGTTCACAGAGGCACTACACTGTCTCTCTGCAATTGATGTACATGTGTTTACATTGCTTATTACATTGTAAGTCTCTCTGGATTAGAGCGCCTGCTACATTAAATGCCTACATTGTAAGTGTAAATTGTAGCCCATATGACCTACTTGAGGACAGAGAGAGTGTGCACTTAAGAATCCGCACATACGCGCACCTACTGTACCCTTGAGGGCTGCATCTTTGTGTGGGGAACAACATCACAGCATGACACATACAGGAAGTGGCACACTGAAAGAGCGCTTACCTTGACTTGTTCTGGGCAGTCGTTGGAGCACAGCCCACTGAGCACTGAGGAGAGGAGGGGAGGGAGGGGAGAGGAGAGGAGAGGAGGGGAGGGGAGGGGCGTTAATATTGATCATTGTGTCACTGTTCCATTATTTTCAGTGAAACCAGTGTGAAACCCCACATGCAGGTCAGAATCATTTCACACTCACACTAATAAAACCTTCCTTAACAATGACTGTATTAGTTCCGCAGGCTGGCAGCACCAACACAAACAAATGCATCTCATTTGACTATTCATGAGGATTCTCAGCACTCACACACATTTTTCTTCTCCCACAATGCTAACTAACATCTCCAGGGGCTTCCAGAAACACAAAGATAAACAAATTGGTAGAAACGATGGAACACAGACAATAAATGGGATTACTAATATAAGCTAGTGTTTGTGTATGCATTTGTTTGTGTGTGTGTGTGTGTGTCTGCGTGTGTGTGTGTGTGTGTGTGTGTGTGTGTGTGTGTGTGTGTGTGTGTGTGTAGTAGAGATATAGTAAAAAAAATGTTCTTAATCCTCACAAGACAAATAAATGGTTATTTTATTGTTAAAAATGTGGGGAGGTAGATTTACAATTAGGAAAAGATTCAGGTTGGGATTAGGATTAGGTATTTTGAGGTTTCGGTGTTAAAGTTAAGAGTAATACCTGATTTATACTTAGTTCTGCTATAATTTTGTTTTTTCTCTGCTATCTTGTATCTCTGCTAAAATGTCTTCACAAGTATAGTAATATAATACACAATATACAATACAATGTTTGTGTGTGTGTTTGTGTGTGTGTGTGTGTGTGTGTGTGTGTGTTTTAATTTTACACACAATCTTGTAGTGCACGTGCCGAGCGAGCACAGACAAAATCCAGTCATTAGCGGTGTACTTTATTAGCATGCTAATAGGGTGCTGGGTGTAAGAGTTGCCATTTGGCCCCGATAGCTCGTTAATTAGCTCCGCTCCAATAGGAGCTCACTGCACCGCGTATCAGCGGCCAAACAAACAGAACGCACAAACACAATCAGACAACAGGACACAATTAAGACACAGCTGTGTGTAAACTGTTCTCTCTCCGGCTCTGTGGGCAGACACGGATGGAATGTGAGAATTATGAGATCATGATTTCAGCGGTGGAAAAAGTACTCACATTTTTTACTTAAGTAAAAGTATCGATACTGCAATATAGAAATACTCGGTTACAAGTAAAAGCCTGGAATTCAAAATTTACAAAAGTATTGGTATCAAAATGTAGCCTACTGTACCAAAGTAGAAAGTAGTCATTATGCAGAAGGCCCCATTTCAAATGTATAAAATCTTTGATAATAGCAGATCTACAAGCTCACAATGCGCTGCATTGCGCGGCATGGTAAGCCTGTTGATCGGCTATTTTCAAATGGCCGAAATGTACATAGGGCTGAAGTGGTTACTGTATGTTTTGTAATAAGAATCGAAATCTACAAAAAAAGAAAGAAAAATATTGTAGTGGAGCAAAAGTATAATATTTGCCTCTGAGATATAGTGGAGTAGAAGTAAAAGGCAAGGAAACTGGAAATTCTCAAGTAAAGTACAAATACTTGTACTTAACTCATTTATTGCGGCTAGCTGTTAGCATAAATCCCAGTTCCAGGTGCCACCATACGCGTTCACTTTAAGAGTCAGAGTTTGCCCGCCCCCCCCACACACTCTCGCTCGAGTATCATTGGCACAAGCACACACTGTTTACCTTTCATCAGAAGCTTTTACATGGCGGGAGCGGTACAAAAGCACAAATAAAAAATCAGAAATTTGGATGGCAGTAGAACCACCAAGGAAAGCTCTCCTGGATTCCGATTTATGGACGTTTGAAAATCCTCCTTTCAACTGCTTTACACGGTGATTATATTTTCAATCCCATAGCTGGAGCGGTGGTGCGTTGCCATAGCAACCGGACCAATGTTAAAAGCTGCCGTGGGACTCAACCATTATATAGACGGAGTATACATTGGGGTCCGCGTATATATACGGACCTGGGATATGACGTCTCCTAGCGTCGGGGTCCGTATATATACAGGTACGGACCTGGGATATGACGTCCCCTAGCGTCGGGGTCCGTATATATACGGACCTGGGATATGACGTCCCCTAGCGTCGGGGTCCGTATATATACGGACCTGGGATATGACGTCTCCTAGCGTCGGGGTCCGTATATATACAGGTACGGACCTGGGATATGACGTCCCCTAGCGTCGGGGTCCGTATATATACGGACCTGGGATATGACGTCCCCTAGCGTCGGGGTCCGTATATATACGGACCTGGGATATGACGTCTCCTAGCGTCGGGGTCCGTATATATACAGGTACGGACCTGGGATATGACGTCCCCTAGCGTCGGGGTCCGTATATATACGGACCTGGGATATGACGTCCCCTAGCGTCGGGGTCCGTATATATACGGACCTGGGATATGACGTCTCCTAGCGTCGGGGTCCGTATATATACAGGTACGGACCTGGGATATGACGTCCCCTAGCGTCGGGGTCCGTATATATACGGACCTGGGATATGACGTCCCCTAGCGTCGGGGTCCGTATATATACGGACCTGGGATATGACGTCTCCTAGCGTCGGGGTCCGTATATATACAGACCTGGGATATGACGTCCCCTAGCGTCGGGGTCCGTATATATACGGACCTGGGTTAAGACGTCCCCTAGCGTCGGGGTCCGTATATATACGGACCTGGGTTATGACGTCCCCTAGCGTCGGGGTCCGTATATATACGGACCTGGGTTATGACGTCCCCTAGCGTCGGGGTCCGTATATATACGGACCTGGGTTATGACGTCCCCTAGCGTCGGGGTCCGTATATATACGGACCTGGGTTATGACGTCCCCTAGCGTCGGGGTCCGTATATATACGGACCTGGGTTATGACGTCCCCTAGCGTCGGGGTCCGTATATATATACGGACCTGGGTTATGACGTCCCCTAGCGTCGGGGTCCGTATATATACGGACCTGGGATATGACGTCCCCTAGCGCCGGGGTCCGTATATATAAAGACCTGGGATATGACGTCCCCTAGCGTCGGGGTCCGTATATATACAGACCTGGGAAAGAAAGAATTAAGTGCAGTACTTAAGTAAATGTACGTAGTTACTTTCCACCACTGTTCGCCGAGCGCCACAAGCAATGGCTGCTCACTGCATAATGCATAAGACACACTTCACGTGTGTGCAAATATACAGTGACAAAAAAAACACCCCGAGGAGTGGCTGGGGAACAAATTATTATCCCAGTGTGTGTATAGCACATTACACTGCTTATCATTGTACCTCTCATCACACATGCTGGAGACTTTAGAAAAAAAAGTGTGGTAATTTGTATTGGCTGTAGCCAGAGCTATTGGGATCTTTGCACAGTGCAGGTTAGTGTGTGTGTGTGTGTGTGTGTGTGTGTGTGTGCGTGGGTGCGTGGGTGCGTGCGTGCGTGCGTGCGTGCGTGCGTGCGTGCGTGGAGAATTGGGTATATTTAATCAGTGAATTGAAAGACTCAGTGCTTGCTTGCACTGTGTCGAGACATCCATGATATGAAGTTCAATGAAGCGCAAAGCGAGAGAGAGCCTGTATGAACGCAGATGTCCTTCACAACTCACTGGGCAATGCCATCGCTCCAGGAACTAGATGAGTCTGTGTGTGTGTGCTTGGCTGGAGTGTTTGAGAGAGAGAGAGAGAGAGAGAGAGAGAGAGAGAGAGAGAGAGAGAGAGAGAGAGAGAGAGAGAGAGAGAGAGAGAGAGAGAGAGAGAGAGAGAGAGAGAGAGAGAGAGAGAGAGAGAGAGAGAGAGAGAGAGAGAGAGAGAGAGAGAGAGAGAGAGAGAGAGAGAGAGAGAGAGAGAGAGAGAGAGAGGGGAGAGAGAGAGGGGGAGAGAGAGAGAGAGAGAGAGGGGGGGGAGAGAGAGATCCCTAGATTATGGGGGGAAGGTTCAAACCTTCGTTTGGGTTAACGTTGATCTGTTGTCAAATATTATACAACAGAACCATAACTGATGCTAAAGGTGGTGCAAGTGACACTTAATGTTATATTTTAATTGTTAATTAGCTCTAATTAGCTCTATATTGTGATAGTAATCATTGCTATAAAGCAAATGTTAATCAGGTCAAGGACCCCTTAAATACCTGAGATAGAGATGAAGCACTACATATTGTATACAATTAACTCAACACTTTCAACTTCCCTCTACACTTTCAACTGATTTTGACCCAGTGACCAACCTGGGGACCACCACTATTATGTCAGGTGGGTCCAAAGTTCCAAACTCTGTCTTGCTTGTGGGGATATTTGGTCCTCACAACTATAGTACAAGAACACACACATGCACACGCACTCACACGCACACACACACACACACACACACACACACACACAGTTACTGTAGCCTATTTTCCAGTGTGGTATTAAGACTGATGGTGGCTCTCTCACAGGACTGACCCACTCAAGTGTGGGATGAACTGGCCCCCTCTACTTTCTCTCTCTCTGTGTGTACGCGCGCGCGCAGACTCACACATGCAAGTGTTGGTGCACTGTGCGTGCGTGCGTGCATGCGTGTGTGCGCGCACGTGCGTGTTAAACATCCACAAAACAGAGATCATGAGATCTCCACCCCGTGCTCAACAGTGGTAACATCGGTTCAGCTATCTCGGCAGCATATTGACACCCGACTGCCAAATTGATGATGACATCCACGCCCCATATCAGCCGAGCCTCCTCCCACGCCTTTTGGCAGACGCGCGTTTGAAAACAACCACCTATAAGAACACCGAACAAAAGTTCCGGTGTCTTCAAGGCAGTGTGCGTGTGTATACTGACGGGTCAGAAGCCTGGGCTGTCGATTGCAGTGGATTTCAACCAGTGGTCCGGGAGGGGGTTCCGCGTGGTCCCCAGCTAAATGATGGAGAGTTGATAACCTAATGGACCCTTATTAGATCTTTAACTCTTGAGAGTGTAAAACGAAACCAAATGGACCATTACGGGTCCATTTGGTTCCGTTTTACACTCTCAAGAGTTAAAGTATTGTTAAAGGACCACTTCACCACTTTTCAATATCTTCATATACTAGGCCCTCACTAATAATCATGATAAAATGGCACCATTTTTTTTCTACTCCGTCTGTGTCTCATAGGAGGGCTGTGGGCAGTTCAGAAACCCGTCCACCAGTGACATCATCGATGGGGAATCCAAGCTAATAGAAACTGCAGGCTTTCTAGTCCTGAAAAGTTGCAATGCGAAAATGGAAGTCATCGTTCTCACGATAATAAAAATCTAATTTTTTTTGTAAAAAATATTGTTTAAAAAACTGAACTGCCCACAGCCCTCCTATGAGACACAGACTGAGTAGATATATAGGACCCATTATATGAAGATAGGTTGAGAAGTGGTGAAGTGGTCCTTTAATCGCCATTACTTAATTTACAGGTCTAAACAATTAGAGAATGTGGAAGAATTCCTATGGTACCAACATCATGGATACAGCATGGAATTGTGGACCAAATCTTATCCAACGACAACAAAATATTATTTCGTTTTGGGTCTGATAAACTAAATGTCATCAAATGGTGGTACGTGGCTAAATAAATAATGGAACTTGATATGAAAAGGGTTGCAATTGAAAACCACTGGTCTATCTGCGTCAGTCAGACGTAACATCAGATGCCTTCAATACATCTTTGGCATCACCTGGTAGGACCATGTCCCACAACTGGTAGGACCATGTCCCACAACTGGTAGGACCATGTCCCACAACTGGTAGGACCATGTCCCACACCTGGTAGGACCATGTCCCACAACTGGTAGGACCATGTCCCACAACTGGTAGGACCATGTCCCACAACTGGTAGGACCATGTCCCACACCTGGTAGACCATGTCCCACAACTGGTAGGACCATGTCCCACACCTGGTAGGACCATGTCCCACAACTGGTAGGACCATGTCCCACAACTGGTAGGACCATGTCCCACAACTGGTAGGACCATGTCCCACACCTGGTAGACCATGTCCCACAACTGGTAGGACCATGTCCCACACCTGGTAGGACCATGTCCCACAACTGGTAGGACCATGTCCCACACCTGGTAGGACCATGTCCCACAACTGGTAGGACCATGTCCCACAACTGGTAGGACCATGTCCCACAACTGGTAGGACCACCTGGTAGGACCATGTCCCACACGTGGGCATTTTCTGTGTCAGACTCCGTCAGATCAAGGCAGTGTTGATTTTGACAGCAAATCTTTATTTAGTTTTAGTCATAGTCTTTTGAATAAAATGTAATTTAGTTTTAGTCATATTATGTTAGTCATGTGAACTGTTTTAGTGTCAGGCTAGTATTAGTCGCCTAGTAAATACACAACTTTAGTCAACTAAAATGTGTTTTGGTGGGCCTTGGTGGAATAGCTGATTTTACATTTGGTTGCATGCTGAAAATAGATCTCTTCTCCACTATAGTCCCTCCATAACATTTTAGTCTAGTTTTCATTTGATGATGAAATTGTCACTAGATTTTGGCTTAGATTTAGTCATCAATGATCATAGCTTAGTTTTGATCTAGTTTTTATTTAGTTTCCGTCAGTGAAAAAAAGGTAGTCGACAAACGTCATCGCTTTCTAGTCGACAAAATCAACACTGCATAGAGGCAACTCTGGTGGGTCGATCACCTCATCCGGATGTCTGGCTGCCGATTGCCCCGTCAAGTGCTTTATGGACAGATCTGGTCAGCCAGCAGGTCCAAAGAAAAGCTGAAACAGACCCTAACGAGGTGCAACATCAACCCCGATAACCTGGAGTCAGCCGCAGCTAATCGACCACTCTGGCGTTCTTTAGTCTATGCCACGAAGGGGTCACACACCTCGAAGAGAAGGGGTGTCTCACATGTCCTCTAAGGAGATGTGGTTCCACAATCTATGGTTTCAAAGTCATCCACAGTGGCATCATGGTGTGTGTGTGTGTGTGTGTGTGTGTGTGTGTGTGAGAGAGAGAGAGAGAGGCGGACAGACAGAAAGACGGACAGACAGACAGACAGACAGACAGACAGACAGACAGACAGACAGACAGACAGACAGACAGACAGACAGACAGACAGACAGACAGACAGACAGACAGACAGACAGACAGACAGACAGAGAGAGAGAGAGAGAGAGAGAGTGTGTGTGCCTGGCAAAGGAATATAAGTGAAAAAAGACATTTATTTTGGGGTCACACACACTGAGTCTGATTCACTCTAAAGAGATTAGGTTTACAATGTAGGGTTTAAACTAGACTCTAGTTTATACCCTACATATAAACCTAATCTCTAGTTTAAATGTGTGTGTGTGTGTGTGTGTGTGTGTGTGTGTGTGTGTGTGTGTGTGTGTGTGTGTGTGTGTGTGTGTGTGTGTGTGTGTGTGTGTGTGTGTGTGCATGCGTGTGGGCGTGTGAATGCGTGTGTGGGGGGTGTTCAAGCTTGTACGCTATAGGTCACATTAGTGTGAATGCACCAGTAGAGTGGCAAGGGTGAAAACCACAGTGGGAGGGAGGACTGGGGGTCCCAAACGTGGAATGGATCTATACCAGCATGAGGATTTCTCACCTCTTAAAAATGCTAAACAACGACGACAAGGATGTTAGGGAGCTGGCTCGATCCTCCCTGTTCCTGGACCTAAGGAGGCGTAAGGTCCCACTGGCCAGGGAGTTAGAGCCACACTTCCTTGGCTTCCGGAGGAAACCCAACGGGAAACTGGACACCCGTTCCGCTGGCTTTGGGGTTTGGTCGGACTGGCCAGACCTAAATGACCTCTGTGTCCGTACTGGAGTGTCCCTGGAGTGGGTGCGGTCTGACTCAGAGACTGTGAGGGTCTCCGAGGATATCATAACTGACCCCCTCACCCAGGTCAGGGCAACGGTCACCTATGCTGGACACAGTCACCTGCTAACAGCTACAGGTGCCAGACGAGTCCTCATGGATGTACACCAGCACCAACAACAACAACACTGGACTGGACTAAAACTCCAAGGGAAGCTTGCATGTCTTCCCCATGCTGATCACTCCGTTTCACACGCATTCATCAAGAACACTGCACTCAATGAGGACATTATCACATTCACAGTTAAGGCCAGACTACAAGTCCTTCCCACCAGACTCAATCTATCCATCTGGTTCCCCACCACTCAGGTCCCTCATTGCTTGCACCACACCACAGAACAGATCACTGAAACACTGTCACACATCTTGAATGGATGTTATGCATACAAAGGAATGTACATAGCACGCCATGACAGAATAGTGGAACTCATAGCAAAGGATATATCAAAATACCATGCATCTTCAGTGAGAATGTACAAACATTCCAGGGTCATTCCATCCATGTTCCAACTCAGTGATAACTCAGATACCTTTACATCTCTAGCAGCTAATACACCAGATATTGTTGTGGTTGATGAAGAGTCCAGAGAAGTGTCTGTATTAGAGATAGCCTGCACCTTTGACCACAGCCTAGAGGAAGCCTTTATGACCAAGGTCATGAAATACCAACCACTTCTACATAACATCTCAGAGCTGGGCTATAGGTGCAGACTATTTGTCTTTATATTTGGCAGCCTAGGGCATATGCACAGACTGGTTGTTAGAGGGTTCCAACAACTTGGGATGCCCAAAAAGGAGGCAAAAAGGCTGGCAAAGTATTGTGGTGTCTCTGCTATAATTGGCAGCCGTCATATATGGCGGAGACGCTGTTACTTATACCCATAGAGTACTGTGTGACATGCCTGTTGTATCATGAAAACACATACCATGACTTTGCAGATGTAACTTTAATGCACCTATAATATTTGTGTCCTTGTATGCATATCCTTTGTGTGGACATAAATAAATGGTTAAAATGTGTGTGTGTGTGTGTGTGTGTGTGTGTGTGTGTGTGTGTGTGTGTGTGTGTGTGTGTGTGTGTGTGTGTATGCGTGTGGGCGTGTGAATGCGTGTGTGGGGGGTGTTCAAGCTTGTACGCTATAGGTCACATTAGTGTGAATGCACCAGTAGAGTGGCAAGGGTGAAAAGGGTCAATATCTCAGCAGTTCTGGGTCAATAAAGCTAAAGGGGGAGAGGGGCAGACTACAACAGAGGCTTCTGACAGAAAGGAGGTGAAGAAACGCTACCTACTGCAGAGAATGTAATTAATTGTGTGTGTGTGTGTGTGTGTGTGTGTGTGTGTGTGTGTGTGTGTGTGTGTGTGTGTGTGTCTGTGGGAGGGGGGCCCTTAGGACTCCTGTGTTACCGTTTGACAGGTGTACCGCCCATATGCGATTGGAAAATCAGTCAAATTGAAAAAGGAGTGCTCATTTTCTTTGATGCTGGAGGGCGGCCCACTCCCTCCCTCCCTCCGGACTGTTCTTCAACCTGCGAGCGCACCGTCCACAGTCGGCTAAAAAAGTCGAACGTCGGCCGTCCGGCAAATGCCGGCGGCAAAATCAGAATAAACAGCCAAACAGCCGTTTATGCGTGGGCCGTGGCACATTGTGAGTTTGTAGCTATATGTGTATATATATATGTGTATATCATTTCTTTTTTAAGTTAACATTTTTTTTAAATGTTCTACATTTCTATTTTGTTCTTTAAAAAGGTTTCAAAATAATACATATAAAAAAGGGAATATTTTGCTCGCAGCCCATCAAAACTGGTTGAAGTGACACAGAAGTGGGTCCCGACCCCGTGTTTGGGCAACGCTGCCGTAGGGTTATGCCAGGGTATCACAAACATCAGACTATGGGGGCACAGTAGCACCTCAGTGAAGGCAGAGCCCTCTTTGATGGGGGATTTATACAACCTTCATGGTGCTTTGATGCCAAAGCTACGCTGGTAGCCAGACAGTTGCTGCTGTCACTGAGGACTGAAGTCCAGCACTGTTTCAGGGGGAAACTTGCACACCAACTGTCACATAGCTATTGGGTATGAAAATAATAAGAAAAAGGTTCTGAGTCGTGCATCAGAATCAGCTGTACTGTCAAATCACAGTTTTACAGGTAAAAAGGTTTGTGAAATTTGTATTTGTGCACAGTTCCCATTATGGAAAAACAAAGAAATGGAAGAAGAGAGAGGGGGCTGATAAAGGAAAGCAGGAAAGGAAAGAAAGTTTGAGTGCTTTTACCATAAAAAGTACAGGTTCTTCTGTGTGGGTCTTAGATATTTACAAGCTACAAAAAGATGGTGAAGGTTAGGAAAGCTGCGGATCCTGATCATATTCCAGAGTGATGAAGACCATCTGGCACCAACCTTCACCTCAAACCTAAATGTAATCTATACGTGACCTGCTTTATTGTCCACACATGAGGTGTGTTTTATGATTGAAAGAAGACTTTAAACTATATCGACTGAAAACAAAGTATTTATGAACACGTTTACTAAGGTAATACAACCAAGTGTAAAGTCCAACCCAAAACCCATTCACTTTAATGGAATGAAAATGCTTCTCCAACCAGCAGGAGGGGAAATAGCGACGTATATGCCATTAATGAGAACTGCAGTGTTTTCATTACTTCTACACTGGCTTCATTTTCAAGATTCAAAGCTCTGTAGTGATGAAGTGCCTGGAGAAATTGGTCAAAGATCTGATATGCTCAATCACAACCCAGCTCCCTTGATTCCTCTAGGAGTACAGATCACGCCATCACACAAATACAGTAGGCCACGCTGGGGCAGTGGTTAAGTCTTGTGTTTATTGATTACAACTCAGCTTCCAACACTGTAGTCCCTGGTAGACTGGTGGTGGTAGACTGTGCTCAGGAGCCTGGAGCTGAGCTCTCCACTCTGCTGCACACAGCTGTATACAAAGCTCTCTGACAGACAGGCGGTGAAGGTCGGCAACCTGCACGTCCATGTGGATTAAAATCTCACAACTGAAAAACATTGTCAGGCCGAGTCCCAATCTGTGATTTATGAAACAGCATGACGGGAGCCCCCCTACGAATGACTGCGCTCTTGGTGCAACTATAGAGGAGATGTTAGTGCAGATGGTTGGTGCAAAAGGTGAAAATCACTTCAGACTCGATCAAGACACACACACACCGGTCAGAGGTTGTGTTGTTTGCTACAACACGACGCTAGGAGTTGCTTAGCAATGCGTAGATAAAGAGCAGCCTCAGCCTTCCTTCAAAAATGAGCGGATGTCCTTCACAAGTGCAAATATGTTAACATGTCTCTGCCATAATGTACATCTTAATACCACACTTTACACGAATTGGAGATGGAGGCAGGTTATTTGCACACAGATGAGAGATATGCAGACATGCACAACACACACTTATTCAGACTTCGCAGGCACAGGCACACGTGTGCGCGCACACACACACACACACACACACACACACACACACACACACACACACACACACACACACACACACACACACACACACACACACACACACACACACACACACACACACACACACACACAGTGCAAGGGGGCGGACAGTACTTTCTGTGTGCTGAAATCTATTTCAACTGGGGCGCTTGGAAGCTTTTTCAGGCGAGCGCCCTGGCGTTTTCAGCTGGGAAGATAGGCTCTAGTGCGCACACAGCTTTAGTGCGGTATAGAGTCCTGTACCGTTTAGTTGTAATCCAACCCCATAGGATGTAGAATCCTTGGGTCTTTGGCTACAACAAGTGTGGTCGGCCCGGTCGGCTCCTACCAGGACAGCAACTGCAATTCCCCACAAAATGTTCCTGAGCCACGGAATTCCAGAAAATGTGAGTCAAGTGAGTCAGGGCGTACTGCTGCTTACTCAGTGTTGTCAAAATGGTCAAACCCTCTCCATGGCCAATAAATTAATAGATTTGGGATTTAGATTATATTGATAATTTGCTTCTTGTGAATCATGGCCCTAACGCCCAAAACAAATTAAGAATATGTAATCTTTTGAAAATAGGCAATCTACAAGCTCACAATGTGTCACATCGCAGTGGTGTGTTTTGTAATAATAATCAAAATCTACAAAGTTACTAGTAGTAACTAAAGTTTTTTAGATTAGGGATACATCTAGGTGTTCTGTATCACTTCTATTCCAGGGAGGTGAGGGGGAAGTGTCTTCACGCTGCCTGGTCTTGTCTATTCATCGTCTGCTGGTTCTTCAGTAGACGGTGAACGGCAGACATACAGTATGAAGGAAATGCAAAGCTGAAGAAACACCTCTAGAAATATTCACTGGCGACAATGAAATGTGAGGAAGTGTTTGGATGGGGTGGCTGCCAAAGTCTGTGTTGACAGGGTGGTGTGTGTGTGTGTGTGTGTGTGTGTGTGCGTGCGTGCGTGCGTGCGTGCGTCTGTTACGTAGGTATGCTGAGAGAACAGCAGAGCTCAAAACAAAACCAAGATGTTAAGGACAGAGGAGGTGTCCTAGAAACATACATACAGATGCACGCACACACATTTGTATTACTTGCAGAAAAACTGAGTGGACTCATGAGTATTACTATTAATATTAGGGTGTGTGTGTGTGTGTGTGTGTGTGTGTGTGTGTGTGTGTGTGTGTGTGTGTGTGTGTGTGTGTGTGTGTGTGCTCGCGCGCACGCACGCACACACGTGCATTGTTCCGTAGGCAGAGCAGTAATTGCGTCTCCAGTTTTTATATAAATGGAACAAACGCCTGCTTCGGCGTGACGTCTTGAGAAAGTAATTATTCCAACACAGTAACATTGTGTTTACTAATGAAAATGCCCCCATTCCCCCCATCTCAACAAGTTGTTTCTGTGCCTGCTAATGAGCAGCTCAGCCCCGCAGCCTAGCTACTGTATTTACGCAGCTTCTCAAATGTAATGTGCACCAGTCTTGTGAATGATGCGTCTTCAGAAAAATACACAAGTATGCATAGGGTTGGGATCATAGATAAGCTAGATGGCTCACCTGCGCTCTGGCCAATGGAGAGCGACATTGCTACGTGGCGTATAAAGTTATACATTTGTACACTCTCACTCTCAGAGTTAAATGGAGCGAGAAAGATTGTATCAAAAAATGGGGGTCCGTTGTACTGTACGTGGTATGTGTTCAATAACAGCACTGGAGGCATTGCAATTTGAATACAACTGCCTCAGTTTGGGGTATTTACATGCCATAATTATACTCTTCCAAATGCACCACAGTTGCAACCACAGTTTTGCAACTGTGGTTGCTCCAACAAAATTGTGGTTACTCCTCCTTGCCTAGCAACCAAGAAGCATTTATTCTTTGGCAAAGAGAGCGATCTATCATAAACCACTGAAAAGACCGTCTTTGGCAGTGAAATGTTGGATTTGATAGGATGTAGACATTCTTGGCAGTCAATGTTTTTTTAGCACAGTACTCAAGTTACTGTCCACCATGCAGTCCCTGTGACAGAAGTGAAGATAGAGAGAGCTACAGTAGGAGTCGACTTCAAAGGCAACAGAGTGTCTTTCCGTGGGCGCTACATGGTTATGACATGTTAAAGACATTAGTGTGACACGGAACACTACAGAGGTCTTCTATAGATAGCCTGAGGGAGGGTAATTCATGCTTAAGACAGAATAATTGGACCGTTTTTAGGCTAGGAGAAGAAAGATGCTAATTATACCATCAATGGTAGTCCACTTTAACTCAATAGCCAAGGGGGGAACAGCGCGCACACGCCGCACAGTGTGTGTGTGTGTGTGTGTGTGCACGCACGCGTGCGCACTCGCACAAAAGAGCCAGAGATGAGGAGAGGGAGATACAAAAAGCAAATGATTGGGGAAATGAGGTGAGATGTGAGCAGTTATTTTCCCAATATACTAATAAAGTAAATAAACACATATTTCCTCTTTAGTTATTGCTCTTGGGGTATTTATTATTATATTGTATATTGATCGTTAAAAAAAAACAATTGAGAACTATAGCTTCAGAATAAGGGGAAAATCCAAGTCAGTGCAGAAGCAACGGACCAGTTGCTCTTTAAAGCATTCAATAACTATATATTCAACACAGTTAAAAACAACAACAAATCAAAAAAAGGGGCGGTTCCAGGTATCCCCAGCAAAATGTCTTAATATAGCATCACAATAATTTTAACCACTTAATCCATTTATACGTTGGATTCATATGTTGGCTATTCAAAAATAGAAGACAAGATTGAAGGGCATCACTTTGTGCAGCACTGCAAGCTTGCACATCTGCGATTTTTGTCGAAAATGTGGCAAAACCTTTTCAGATGGGGTGGCCAAATACATAATATCAATTGAAGGGTCCTTGATATGAAAATGTTTATGAAGTACTGCTGTACTGTACTGTACTGTACTGTACTGTACTGTACTGTACTGTACTGTACTGTACTGTACTGTCTAACTATTAGGAGCAGGGGACGGTTACTGAGCAGCAGCTGCAGGGAGCTGTTGGGCCCCCGTAAAATCTGAATTTCCCACCCACCCCCTTTCCCCTCACTGCACATGTTTTTTTTCCCCTTTTTACCTCCTCTATGATGATTTCCTGTATTGTTCATATTTGTACGTCTCTAAATGTCATGATGAATTGAAAATGGTGGACCCCGAAACAAGTGTGATGCTTTATATTATGGTGTCGTCCACAGTTAACAGTTTTGTATTGAGTTGTGCTTGAAATGTACTGTAATACGTCGACCATGAATCCATGAAAGACGACGGGGATCGAACCGGATCAAAAGCAGATCAAACTGACGCCGTTGTCATGCTTGTCATCATAGGCTAAAGGAGAGCGAAGGGATAGCCAATAGGAATTGAGGTCTCTTACCGATCACTTTGACGAAGTAGGCGTCGGCTTCAAAGTTGTTCTTCAAGGCGTGAATCCTCTGTTCAGGTTCACCGTCCACCCGACTCAGCACCAGCATGTCCAGTATGCCCTGCACACACACACACACACACACACGAATGCACGCACGCGCACGCACACGCACACCCACACACACAAAGACACTGACACCGTGGCACATGATCCCTGTGAATGTGTGTGGGTGTGTGCGTGCACGTGTGTGCGTGTGCGTGACTCGGATGTATTTTTCTCTCAACATTGTGACGGTCAAGCCGCCAAACTTGAGGCTTCAAATGTCAATTGTTTACACTTTATAATGCAGGCATTTGTCAGATGCTCTTATTCAAAGCGAGGTAATCACATACATCAAATGCAGAGAGACAGTGTAGTGCTTCAGTAACTAGGATCAGAAGAGCCTGGGATCAGTTTAAACAATATACTATCAAAATAATGATTGAAACTGAACCTCGCATCTGTGTAAATAAATATCAAAATCACAACTAACATTGTGGTCAATAAAAACAATTTTAAGTAACAAAAAACACAAGTTAAATGACCACGGTATGCCTGTGTGGTTGCCACATCTGCAGTAGGTCAGTCGCAAGCCTCAATGGAGGAAGAAGGTGGCAGGAGGAGGTATGGGGAGATTGAAGTGCTAAAGTCTGAGGTAGAATCTAAAGAGGTGAGTCTTCAGATTACGGCATAACATTGGGAGTGCAGTTCTGACTGCAATTGGGGGTTTGTCCCACATTTTGGGAGCCAGGAGGGAGAAGAGTCTGGGACGTGTAGACTTTAAACGAAATGTTTGGTAATCCATTCTCTACACTGTAGTAGAGCATGGATTCCCAAACATTTCACCCCCCGAACCCAAAATAATGCTGCCATTGACTCACTACCCCAACCTAACCCTGGAGACTTTTATGCACATAAACGTGCACATGAGGTGCACATTTGTCACACACACAGTTTGACTCCATAATACGATTTACCCGCATTTTAATCAAATATTCTACGCTGCCGGGATTGTTTTATTACCTTTAGATCATACGCTGAAGTATCTGGGCTTTTGATCAGCGAAAATCCGCCGAAGATATCTTGCCTGCCATCTTGCTACGGGTGGTGTGAGGCTGTTGTAGTCAGACAAAACCCCCGTTCACTTGCATTGTACTCAATTTCCCAGAAGCCCTAGCAGCCCAGCGAATGTGTCGATATCCGGTTTCGAACATGAAGCTCTCTCCCCCTGCTCCGCGGCAGAGACAGACTTTCTTTTTTATTAATTAATTAATTATTAAAATAGGGCGATTTAGACACATAAAACAAATAGCGGGGATGTCGTATTAAGCAGGGCATATCGTTTGATCAATCAATTTAAAGCAGGCAAACTGTTAAGCCTAGGGCTATGTAGTGGTTTTGTAACAACTATTATTGTTATTGTTATTGTTATGTTAGATTGTTGGATCTTGTGTCCAGTGCCATGCCTTTACACACATCAGGGTTAATGTCTAGCTGGTTTCCTAGTTACACTATTTTGTAGCATTGATTTTTACTTGCACTCGACCTGCGTAGGGCTGAGGGTTCATACCATTTACGCTCTGCAGAGCATGTGCTAAACGCCTACTGTAAATTGTCAACATTTTTGGCCTTCCAAGAGCAAAAATGACCTTGACATTAAAAACAAAATAGACTCACATCCTCATAAATGTCAAAGAAGGTTGCCACGGTCGCGTGTGGAATGGAGCCCAGATCCGATTGGTCCCAATGGATCCGGAACGTTCTGCCCGCATCATGGCAGCTTACGTTGTTACAAGGCACGTTCTCCAGGAGGAAGGCCTGCTGCTGCCCACTAGATGGAGATAGAGAGACAGAGAGATGCAGGGAGAAACACGACATATGAGATCAGGTGTCATCGCCCTGCCAGGTTGCCGTGGACATTTTTGTCAAAATTATATTTTTGCCAGGTGCTTGAAAAGCATCCTGGCCTACATTCACTACTACGTCTAGTAGCGACCGTAGTAGACACTTTTTCATGATTGGCTGCCTCGTCTCTAGGCTGCCTCTAGGCCATTCAGAGACTTACCTAAAAAAACCATAGTCTGAACGGCATAAAACCCATACTCTGAACACAACGTGAAGGTGTGAGCTGAGGCAGAGGCTGCGGCACACAAACTGATTACACTGTAGATGTTCATAAACGAGAGTTTTCTGCACTTGGCAGTTATGACTGGTCATTCTTGTTCTGCCATGGACATACACATGAGCGGACGATAATGTTACCAGAAACACACAAAGCAAGCCCTGCATGTATGCTAGTGCAGTGGTTCCCAACTTCTCATGCAAACCAGGTCGAGAGAGACCCCCTGGGTTCTTTGAAGTTGAAGGTGGTCCAAATGCAATGCACATAAAAATGTGCATTGTATTTCTGTTTGCCTTTTAGGCTTCGTAAACAAACATTGCACAGGGCAGCTTAAGCCTTTGGCCGGCGGGATTAATTAACTGTTTAGAAGCCATGCCCGAGATAACGGGATTAATCTACCGTTGTCCAGGTCGCCACGCCCGAGATTACGAGATTTGATTAAAGGCGTTAATCGAGCTAGTAGACCTCGTTGGGCCTCTGCAGAGCCGGGGCTCGATTAGAAACAACAAGGCCTCTTCTTCGAGTCACAAGTGAACATGGATCAAGTTGTTTCTAGAGTGGACTTTGCCTTTGATATCTGGGCAAAAACACACGACCGGCAGGCATTTTCAGAATGTAATGTATATATAGATACACTGTATTTAATATGATATACTGTCTTTATACAATAATATACTCTAATATATATATATGTAATTTGTCCAGACCAGACTAGGTGGAATTCATCCTCATTACACATTGCTGCTGCGGCCCATTTTTTATAACATCAACACCATTTCACTGTTTTTTTCCTCTGAGTAAAGACTGGCGATTGCGCGCTCTCTCTTTCTCTCTCTCTGTTCATCTTGTTCAGCCTCTATCTGTCATTTCATCCTCAGGGGACCCTGTCTCTCTCTCGGTCTTGTTGTCTATGGAGACACTTCTTCCCTGTTCCCATCTTCAGAGCCTCTCAGGGTTTTGGCAACCTGAAAAAGAGGCACGCGCTCTAAAAATAGAATCGGTGTGAAAGTGTAGTCTGCTTTCCTTTGCAGCCCCCCCCCCCCCCCCCCCCCACACACACACACACACACACACACACACACACACACACACACACACACACACACACACACACACACACACACACACACACACACACACACACACACACACACACACACACACACACACACACACACACACACACACACACACACGTTTGAATCAGTATATCTGTGAGGACATCAATATTTTAGGACGGCATAGAAAATGCAGACAATAGCCATCAAAATATTGCTCAAAGTAGTTAGACAATAGAGTATGCACATGCATCACTTCTAGACTTAACTGAGTGGCAAGACATTGAGCAGCATGGAGTATTGGAGTTTAGAAGCTCTCGTTGGAAATCACTCAACGGTCCAGCGTAGCCTTTAAATGTATAAATATAACCCTAAACCCAACCAGACTCCTTTCCAAATTATATCCCTAAAATTATTGTTTAAACTCTTGTGAGGACCAGGAAAATTATCCTCACATGTCTATTCCTTAAAATGGGATCAGTAGAGAGAAGAAAACGCGTTCCCTACATACAAGAGATACACAAGATTGAGCGATTATACAAAGAGGCAAAGATATCAATCAGCGGTTTAGACAAATACACCAGTCCGAATTGTTTTTGTCATTTAGCACAAATCAACTAAAATGTTATTTATATATCACATTTAAGGTAAAAAAAAAAAAAAAGAGCAAACACTGGAATATAAACAAACATTAGCACCAGTGAGGGAAAACAGGGCTACCTCTTCTGTCACTGAAGGCCAAGGAGCAGACATTATTATTCGGTGTGATTTACAAAGATACCGGTCAGAGGTTGTGTTGTTTGCTACAACACAACGCTAGGAGTTGCTTAGCAATGCGTAGATAAAGAGCAGCCTCAGCCTTCCTTCAAAAATGAGCGGATGTCCTTCACAAGTGCAAATATGTTAACATGTCTCTGCCATAATGTACATCTTAATACCACACTTTACACGAAGTGGTGATGGAGGCAGGTTATTTGCACACAGATGAGAGATATGCAGACATGCACAACACACACTTATTACAACTTCGCAGGCACAAGCACACGTGTATGCACACGCACACGCACACACACACACACACACACAACACACACACACACACACACACACACACACACACACACACACACACACGACTGCAGTGCAGTATGTGCGGAGGAACAGTGACAGCACTCCTATGTTTTATTCAAATTCTGATGAATGTAGATATACACAACCCATAGTCAAATGCACACTCCCACTGGGTAATAGACATCGATTTTCAAGAAATTACCATCTCACTTATTCTGGTTTCCTGGAGCAGAGCAGAGCAGAGGAGAGGAGAGAGGAGAGGAGGAAGAGAGGAGAGGTCATGGAACCAGAGATGGGATCTTCTCTTAGCTTACTGCATGGTTCCAGCTGTCAGCATGACAGAAGATGTATTTAAAGTGGTGGATTACGGAGCAGCACTTCAATTAAGATCCTACCACGGCTGATGGATGGCGGTGGGACACAAAAAAGAAAGAGAAAACGGTGTCGGATGTGATGACAATTCCTCAACAGACTGTTGATGAAGCGTGCACGCGCGTGTGTGCGTGTGTGTGTGTGTGTTTATACGTGATGTACTTAAGATCAATCTAAATAATCCGGCAGCACTGTACTGTGTTAATCTCTTACTTACTCTGTGCCACAAAGCTTTCAATTACAGATGTACTATTTGGTCCGCGCGACTCAGTGCACGATCACGAGTCAGTATGTCATGAATTATTTAGTTAGGTCAAGCCCAAATCTGTGTTTCGTAAAACAGCGTGAAAGGAGTCCCCCCCCCCCCCACACACACACACACACACACACACACACACACACACACACACACACACACACACACACACACACACACACACACACACACACACGCACACGCACACACACACACAAGTGCTCTATTTACTAGACAATTATCACAATATGTAGAATTATAGGCACGTACAGGTCTAGTAATTCAGTCGTCAGAAGTCAGTCGTGGCGACTGAGAACTTGGATGCACGAGTGTTCCTATGCCATCTTAAACATCTTAAAGTGTGTTTTCTATTTGGTGCAGAGCAGCCCGGGTAGATGTGGAGCTGTGATGGGCTCACTGGTGGATGTTGAGGTCTACCTCCATCATCCAGCGGCAGAAGCAATTTGATGCAGCATTGCTGCTGTGCGCAGTGTGTCTGCGTGTGTGTCTGTGTACATGATATTTCCACTTCAAAAGAAGCCTTCTTCGACACCATGAGCTGGTGAAGATGAACTCAAGGTCAATTTAAATGTGCGTGTCCGCACGCACGCACGCACGCACGCACGCACGCACGCACGCACGCACACACGCACACACACACACACACACACACACACACACACACACACACACACACAGTATTGTGTATCGTGTATTATATTACTATACTTGTGAAGACACACACCATAGTGGTTGTCATGCTTTGTAACAGTGTCAGTGACAGACAGTCTGTATGTAAGAGTGACAGTTCCTTTATGTGTATCAGTGAGTGTGGGCATATCTGTCAGTGCACAGCGTGAGCAGTACACAAGTATGTTATGATGTGTGCATACATTAGAGTGATGATGATTTCATATGGGATTCTTTAACCCATCAAAACCGGGTACTCGGGTAGCAGATCATTTTTTGAAAGTGTGATTTTTTTTGCAAATCTTTGGATATATTTTATATATATATTATTTCAGCAAACATTTTGAACTCTAATTGCTTTGCTTCTACGGGTCCCTCCCGGGAATTAAATATTTTGAGATGGGGGTCTGCGGTCAAATTTTGAGGGTTCTTAACCCATTTAGACCGTAGGACGTGTGGAGCTGTCCTACAGTAGCAAATCCAACCGATGGATTACGAGGACATGTACACACGTCCTAGCACATTTTCATTGATATCAAACGAGAGAAAAATGTGACTAGATTTGACTGAGGGACTGCCATTGGATTTTTCATTTTGAAAGAAATCCCGGTGCTGATTGTGTTAACATGGACAAGTCTGAGAACCACTGATAAAGCAACATACCTTTTTCGGAAAACTGTTAGAAGACATTTTGAAATGGCCTCGGGTCTTAATGGGTTAAATCATGGCTTACTGTAATACTTTACCGCTTAAAACCCTATACTTTGTTGACGGTATCCCCCAGGGGTCTGTACTTGGTTGCTCCCCCCCCCCCCCCCCAGACGTCTTTCCCCAAAACAATTGATCTGCAAGTTAGAAAGTAAAAACCGTTGCTGTCAGGGTACACAAACATGAGAACAAAATGACTAGTAGTGTTTGCTGCTATAACTTCTTTAAAGTTATAGCAGCAATGATCTGCCATTGTTGTAAAAAAGAAAAACGTAAAGGTGTCCAGGGGAGTGAATGAAGATGTCACAACTCTCTATTTAAATGGCTTTGATTAATTCTACCTGGACCTTTTTCAATTAAGCTCAGATTTCATTAGAGATGTTGATGGAATACCCTCCCAAGACATGTCAGGCTTCTGTCGCTGTGTCGCACGCACGCACGCACACACGCACACACGCACGCACGCGCACAGTGTGTAATGTGTACATGCAGTGTGTGTTAAATTCATCCTCACCACTCTGATCCCCATAATGCATTGCTCCCTCCTTCCCAGACGACACAATAGTGATTCTAATAATGAACAAAATGTGCGGTTGCCAGAAAATCTTAATGTAGCAGAAGACAACATTAACGTTCCATCACTTCTATTGACCTCGACTTCCACCCATCTCTTCTCATCTCTGTCTTATTAAATACATATTAAGGTTGGCTCCATGCATTATAATGAGCTCGAGTCGTAAGGCCTTTATAACAGTACAAATTATGCATGACAATTTATGACAAGGTTTGATAAATATTACGAGTGCTGGTCATAAAGCGATATAAGTTCAGGGGAACAGCACATTATAACTACCATCAGTTATAAAGTGACGTTGTTAGGCCTATAAGTTGTTTTGCACAATTATATATTTATAATGTGTGTTATGAAGGCTTTAAAGTCCATTACAACATGATTATAAATGCAATTATAACACATTACAGACCTGACCTTAATATACAAACCTTAATATACTGTCTTAACAAAGAACCTTACAAGTTCATCCCCTGCCCCCCATCAGTCTGCCCCCATCTCTCCTCTCCTTCACCCAGGCCACAGCTCGGCTGCACACATGTGCACAGAGCCCCATGCCTGCACGCCCACAAGCATATGCCCCCCCCCCCCCACACACACACACACAGCCTCCGTAGGCAAACTCAGCAGGTGATGACATCTGAGAGAGACGTGGAACGAACAAATCGGGGCGAAATTGACAGCAGCAGGGAGAAGCAGGTAGCCACAGACAAGAGGATGAAAGGTGAGTGAACAGAGGAGTAGATGAAGTGACAGAGAGACTCCCACAGGCTGTGTTTCACAGTACAGTTAGTTTTCTTTGTGATACCGATACATATAGGAACTTATACTACAATAGTTCCGTTTATGCAAGCTCATTGAAGAAAAATAAAATCTCACAGCTGAAAAGGTTTGTATACACGGCCTAATGTGTGATTTGTGAAACAATGTACAAGGAGCCCTGACACACACAACACAAAATGTCAAATGTTTTATTAATTGTTCCTGCCGTTCTACATACTGTAGTGCCAACCAGGTGAAGAAATCACAGAATGGGGCTTTAACCCTTACTTTTATATGAAATGCTCTAATCTTAAAATAACCAAAAATAGCCAATTCCACAAGCCCTCAATGCGTCGTAGAGGAAGACTAGGCTATGTCTTCTATGGAATCCAAATGCACTGAAATCAGTCGTGGCGACTGAGAACTTGAATCCATGTAAGCTGGAACGCAATTGACTGAATGATCATTCAAATAAACATGTTCTAAAAATGCATGCGGCCAGGCCAACCCATCTGACCAGCAAACAGCAACAAGAAAACGATCTGCATGAAGAGGCAGGAAATATAATGTGGATCATGTCGCAGTGGTTCAAGCTGCAACCTGCCACGATGCCTTTGTGTCCCTGTCTGTGTGTGTGAGTGGCCTGGCCTGCCTGCTGGGATCTTAATAGAAAACACTTCAACCTCAGCTCTCCTACTTCATGTGCTGATTTGATACCTCTAGACATGCACACATTGCACTGATACATTAGATCAATACTTCTCAAACTTTTTCAATTTCATGGAACACCACAACTCTTAGAGTGTACACAAGGTACCAAATGGACCCGTTTAAGGGTCCATTTGGATGCATTTGCACACTCTCAGAGTTACACCCACGTTGAGAACCACTTCTTTAGATCAATGCTTCTGGAACTTTTTTATTTTTATTTTTCACATTCTGCGGATTCCCTATCCTGGTTCCAGCCCATAGACACCACCCACTCCACTGGTGAACTGCTTTTTGCTTCAGAGTCTGATAATCAGGCTACGGATTCCCATTTGAAAAGATTGCGTGATAGGTATCCCTATATAAGATTTATGTTATGTTTCAAAAATATTGAAGGTTGTTGTTGTGAGCTTGTAGATGTGCTATTTTCTAAATTTGATGCTATATTAAATGATGTCAGTCAGTCAAGTCAGTCTGCATGTCCACATTGGTACCAAACAGAAGAACTCAAAAGCAACTGGCGGGATTGTCATGGAAACTGGGATCCCTACAGGATGACTCCCCCACCGAATTAGGCTAACCACAATTTCCATTTGCACACATTTTAATGCTCAACATTGTCTCCAAAATAACTGGTCTGGGCTTCTGTGTAATTTGCTGTGCATGTAAGGGTCCAGAGAGGATGACCAATTGACCACTACTGATTTTGGTGACCAAAATGGCCTCTCCTCCAGTGGCAGCCGCAGGCCAACATTTCCATTAGCACACAGCATCTCAAAAATGTACTGGACATAATGACCATGAAATTAGATGAACCCTCAATATTTGAGTGACCCCATGATATGACCACCCTCAGGTACCGCACACAGGCCAAAAATGTTTTAACTTTGACACAGAAATATCTCATAATGTAATAATTATATTGCATGATGAGCCCTAGCAATTTTGGTCTTTCCTCTAGCGACACCCTTCAGCCACAATTGCTGTTAGCCGGGCTTTCAGACTATAATAATGCATTATTAAAATATGACTGAAAAGATTATTGTCATTACCTGATTAAAATGCTTATTTTATTATGCTTGTTTTATTTCATGCCAAACAGCCTCTGACTGACTGCTTTTGTGGTAATAATTATTTATGTCAATTTGAAGGGTTCATTATTCATGTTCACAACATTATACTGACGCAACAGCACACAACACTTTTACCCTCTCTTTTGTTCAAACAACGTTATTTTTGTTTGTTAACATTCAAGCTCTATATTGTGATAGCAATACTTGTTATGGAGTGTATGGTAGGGTTGGGTAAGGATTATATTGATTCAGATTCTGTATATCCATTCTGGTTCTATACTAATGTTATTTGCACAGTAGTCTTGCGTGGCCAGACTGTTGCCTCCCACAATGTGAATGTTGACTTGAATGTGGTGTTCACTGGTCATTACAAAACATAATAGTTCGTATAATGGCCTTGCGTATTCATTTTGACAAAGGTAAATACAGATTTATTTTTGGATCATTGTATACGAGTTGAATAAAGTTAAAATATTGAGTAAATGTAACAGATCTGTTTTGTTAAATCATACTCTCATATTTAGTTAGATCAACGTAGCATTTCAATGATATGTACTCATATTTTATGTATATTAAGTTAACTTACTAAATGTTTTCATGTCAAGGTGCTTAATGACAAAGACAAAGTAGCGACACTTGGTTAAAATTGGTTAAATAACCCATTGCCATGCTGCCCATGCATTCATCCAAATTAATATTATGATTTGAATACAAAGAAAAGGAAGCGCTGCGTAGTCCGTGTGGTATCTCAGAAAACAGGTGCTCTTAGGAGAGGGTTCGATAGAGACCAGTTTCAGCTATTAAGTCTTCATCAGGGTCCAATTAGCCTGGCCTAGCCAGCGTGCTTTCTGGTCTAGAGGGGCGGGCGCGCATGGAGCAAGCGCTGGAGAAATAGCGCAGCGAACAAAAATAAAAGCCTGGGTCCAATAGTCTTCCAACAGTACTATTGGACCATGATGAAGGCTTAACAGCCGAAATGCATTGGTCGTTTTTTAACCTGTCTTTTTAGTTTTTACCTAAGGTGATGTCATTATGGCTGATTTCCCGTCAGTCAGTCAGTCTCGTCCCATATATGGACATGCCCCATGACATCACGTGATGTCATCAATATTGAGCCCATATATGGAGATCCAAGATGTCATCAATATTGGCCAGCAACTTTACATCTCACCTCAAACCCTTAGATCTCCATATATGGAGCTGACCTGTTCTGACATTCCATATGGTGATCCTTCCCCATCCATCCTTCCTCTTCAATGTCTCTCTTTTGACTGATACCTGCCCATTTAAACTCTAGACGGGCCTGCCCCAAAGTTATTAGTGCAGCTGTGCCCGACAGCCGGCGAAACCTAGAGTTCTCAACAGGCCCGAACATTAAGGCCCTCATCAAACCCTGTACACTCAAGACACTGCCCCCGCAGCAACCCTTAGATCTCCATATATGGATCTGACCTGTTCTGACATTCCATATGTTGATCTGACCTCATCAAACACTGTACACTCAATACACATACTCCATATCTGGCCAGTACAGAATTCATTCCATATGTTGATCCGACCCCCCATGCCAAAGCGCCAGCACTCGCCCAGCAGTCTGCTGTCACCCAGGCGGATGCACGCAACCTCGACCCCTCCGGCATCTTACTGGCCGTCATTTTAGCCGTGTTCGTTGTGGGGCTTCAAAGGATACAGAAGTCGGTCCAAATAGGATAACTTTGATGTCAGGATGCAACGTATATTGAGCTTGTAGATCTGCTTGTATTGCTACTTTTATGTGACACGTGATTCATTTATGGAGAAAAACTAAATATAAAAAAAAAACAGTTTCTTCCCAACAGCAATGATATCTGAAGAACTCCTGTCTGGATTGCCAATGTGATATTCTGTGTAGCTTCATGCTCCTGGGAGGTACACTATTGATTAAGCTGACCCCTTGTCTCCTCGAGCGCCAACCACTTTTTCCAATTGCACACAGTATACCGTATCTCAAATTCTAAAAGGGCTTTGGGACACTTTAGACTTTTTTAGTGGTGTTTTTTGGTTTGTTTTATAACTTTTGTCAGGGAGAGCTGTAAATAGGCTAGAATCTGCCTTTTTTCATGCTTCTAAGGATTAGTACATTGTAGTCAATGCCATATCAAGTGGGCATAAGAAAAAACAAAACAATAATATGGTTGTGAAAGTTAACTTATTCCCTGTGTTATAGCCTAACATGACATGTCACAGTCACTGCCGGTGTTTTTTAATTACCTTTGGAGCATACGCCAAAGTATTTGCGCCTTTGATCCATGAAAATCCCCCTGAAAATAGTCCCATGACTTGTTGCCGGTCCGGAAAATAATCCACCGTTGCGATATGGAAGAACAACAAACAGTAATGGCGGAGGGATGTCATGTTGAAACCCCGTTCACTTGCATTGAACTAATTTTCCCAGAAGCCCTTGCAAGCCAGTGGATAGGTCGATTTCCGGTTACATCATCATAACGCGTCGTCCCCTGTCACGATGTCCGTGACAAACCCGGATTTTCATAACATTCATTAAAAAACGACGAATTAAACACATAAAACAAATAGCGGGTTTAGCGTATTACGTAGGGAAAGACAATGGAATAAAATGCGTATATGTAGTCAATGGTGGCAAGCTAGCACCGGCCGACTCATTGGAGGCAATGTAGGGTTCAGTGTTTTGCCCAAGGACATTTCGACATGTGGACAGGTCGGAGGACATGGGATTCGAACCACTGACCCAGGGATCATTGGATGACCTGCTCTACCTTCTGAGCCACAGACGCCCATGTATTGCACTTAACAGCACCACATTGCTCATAACAGCACTGCATATAACAACACATTAATCAAGTCATTAATAACCTAGAAGGTGTCGCTGATTCTCTTACTCTGCAAATTCCTTATTCATTTATATCCTGTTGGAGACAGTCAATGGTGACTTGACACGACTTTACACTTGGTTGTTAGTACCTTAGTACATCTTTTCATAAAGAGTTTATGTTTTCAATCACTAGTTTCGCGAGACATGGCCAAAGCATTTTCGGGGGTCCCCAGCCAAAAACGTTGAGAACCCCTAAATTAGAGAATGTGTAGATTTTGTATTTTATTTTTCTATAACGTATATTATCTCTCCTATGGTACCAACATCAATACAGCATGGAATTATGGACAATATCGTATGCAACGACAACAAAAGTTTTGGGTCCGAGAGGCTTAATCTCATCAAATAGTGGTCCGTGGCTCAAATGTGGAATAAATAATGGACCTTGGACCTAGATGTGGGTTGAAAACCACTGTGATCAAGTGTATGGCTGTACTTCTAAGTCATGACTGCTGTTTACCTCCATGTCCGTGAGCACAGATGTGTCACTGGACGGATGAGGTCCAAACAATGACCTGATAGTATCTACCTGCTGACATCCTCCACACACAGATCAGCATGCGCACGACACACACACACACACACACACACACACACACACACACACACACACACACACACACACACACACACACACACACACACACACACACACACACACACACACACACACACACACACACACACACACACACACACACGACGGGGGTGTTAATGGCATTGCCTAGCAACAGCCTGCTAAGCTGTTGGTGGGTGCTCAGTTGGGGAGAATACTGATAGGCACGCACGCACGCGCACACACACACACACGCACACACACACAAACACACTACAGCATACAGACAGGAAATGGGGAGAGGGAGTCCGGGAGCGACATGCAGCAAAGGTCCTCGAGATCACGACTCAAACCCGCAACACGCTGTCAGGCTGCAATGGAGCCTAGGTGCCCGGACCGTAAGGCAGTCAAGGCCAACAGATTCCTTAACGATCCTTTTAACGATTTCTTTATATTCCTATACGGTATATGCATAATGTACATTACCGGTTCTCAAAGCAGGGTGCAGGGGGACCCTCTGGGTTACTTGAGGGGGCTCCAAATGGACACTTACAGGTCTACAAATCTGAGTCCGTAACTCTGAGAGTGTGGAATGGAACCAAATAGACCCCAGTACACTCACAGAGTTATTGTGGTCCTTGAAATAAAATGTAAAAACACGTTGAGATCCACAAATAGCACAGGTATCCTACTCGTAGGGCAACCAAAATTAATGGTCAGCTACGTAACGTCCCTGATTGCAGCAGACGTTAAGTCCACATACCAGCTCTACGATTGATGGATAATTTTAATGCATTGGTCTTTGAGAATGGAGTTGCATGTGCCGATATTGTCCACTACATCTTATTTTTCATGTCACGTTGACTTGAGCTTGTCTCTCTGCCCAGTTAGATATCTCCTGTATTTTTATTCATCCACCTTCAGTGGCGCCCTACATTCTCTGTCCTCTCTGGGAAACATGTTGTTTGGCCTTGTGTCGTATCTACGCCCAAGTTATTCTGTCTCCCTCATAGAAATGGGTTTCTTTCTCACTGACTCCAGTTAATGTTAATTACTTAGGACATCTCCCACATTCATGTTTCCTGGATTTGCAGCCAGGAAGTGACATCTTTTCTAATATTGCCACGTCTCCCGGTCTCACTATTTGTGAACCTCCCATCCTGCAGATGTCGCTATTATTCACTTTTGTTAACCTCTGACCCCAGAATAATATACTTTGTGATGTCAAAAGATTGTTTTGAATACTGTACTATTTAATGCTGCCACTGATGTCGTGTCAGGAGGAGAAACTTTGAACCCTGTGATGGATGTACCATGCCTCCTCCCCATAGAATGGAATATATCATTTTAAAACCTATGTCGCGGTTGTGGACTCCTTGCGTGCAGTGTCAATTCTTGGTTAAGGTGATTGTACTCCGGTACTTTTCCTATTCTCTCATTTTAAGGTATTAATTATTTTTCCTCTAAAAGTATTTCTATCCGGTTTATTAGTATAGTATACATTTTTCTATAAGGTTAACATCATACCATTAAAGATAAAGTTTAATATTTACTTGGATAAAGGTTTTTTACATGCCGGTACGATAAGGTACCTTTTGACTTGAGTACATTTACTCTATTACATTTTACAACTACTCTTCTCCATCTAAATTAATGGTTTGAACTCACATTCTTCTACCCCAAAGGTTATCTCAATGGTATATGGCTCTACATGCCGAAATGGTCTGAGTACAATACTCTAATTACTTCCGGGGGTTATTCTATACATTTATGGCTTTCTGCCTATGGTTATACAGTCCTTATCCTTTTGAAGGTTAATATTAATATTCATAATTACATAATTTACTTATCAGTGATCAAAACGGTTCTGCAGATGGTTCCAATTGTGATGGAACCAATTCCGGTTCCTCAACGTTGGATCCTGTTCCTCCGTACCCTAATCCGATAGGCTGCTGCTGCACTGCTGCACTACTGCTGATGCACTGTTGCTGCACTGCTGCACTACTGCTGCTGCACTGTTGCTGCACTACTGCTGATGCACTGCTGCACTACTGCTGATGCACTGTTGCTGCACTGTTGCTGCACTACTGCACTACTGCTGATGCACTGCTGCTGCACTGTTGCTGCACTACTGCACTACTGCTGATGCACTGTTGCTGCACTACTGCACTACTGCTGATGCACTGCTGCTGCACTGTTGCTGCACTACTGCACTACTGCTGATGCACTGCTGCTGCACTGTTGCTGCACTACTGCACTACTGCTGATGCACTGCTGCTGCACTGTTGCTGCACTGCTGCTGCTGCTGCACTGCTGCTGCTGCACTGCTGCACTACTGCTCATGCACTGCTGCTGCACTGCTGCTGCACTGCTGCACTACTGCTGATGCACTGTTGCTGCTGCACTACTGATGCACTGCTGCACTACTGTTGATGCACTGTTGCTGCACTGCTGCTGCACTGCTGCAATACTGCTGCACTGCTGCACTACTGCTGCTGCACTACTGCTGCTGCTGCACTGCTGCTGCACTGCTGCTGCGGCACTGCTGCTGCTGCACTACTGATGCACTGCTGCACTACTGATGCTGCACTGTTGCTGCACTGCTGCTGCACTGCTGCTGCTGCACTGCTGCTGCTGCACTACTGATGCACTGCTGCACTACTGTTGCTGCACTGTTGCTGCACTGCTGCTGCACTGCTGCTGCTGCACTACTGCTGCACTGCTGCTGCTGCACTACTGCTGCTGCTGCACTGCTGCTGCTGCACTACTGCTGATGCACTGCTGCACTGCTGCTGCTGCACTGCTGCACTGCTGCTGCACTGCTGCACTAATGCGACTGTTTGTGTGTGTGTGTGTGTGTGTGTGTGTGTGTCCATTTATATTTCTACCTACAAAAGTCAGAGGTGTCTATAAAGAAGAAGAAAAAACATTATTCAGTGAATTTCATCCAACTTCAGGGTGCCGACATAATATGCCAATATTTTCATATTTATGCACAGCTTTCAATTCAGATATTTAGGTGATGCGTGTGCGTCACATTACACACTGTGCGTGTGTGTGTGTGTGTGTGCGCGCGTGCGTGCATGCGCGCACATGTGTGTGTGTGCGTGTGTGTTGCTGCACTGTTGCTGCACTACTGCACTACTGCTGATGCACTGCTGCTGCACTGTTGCTGCTGCACTGCTGCTGCTGCTGCACTGCTGCTGCACTGCTGCTGCTGCACTACTGCTCATGCACTGCTCGTGCACTGCTGCTGCACTGCTGCTGCACTGCTGCACTACTGCTGATGCACTGTTGCTGCACTGTTGCTGCACTGCTGCTGCTGCACTGCTGCTGCACTACTGATGCACTGCTGCACTACTGTTGATGCACTGTTGCTGCACTGCTGCTGCACTGCTGCTGCTGCACTACTGCTGCACTGCTGCACTACTGCTGCTGCACTACTGCTGCTGCACTGCTGCTGCACTACTGCTGCTGCACTACTGCTGCTGCTGCACTGCTGATGCACTGCTGCACTACTGCTGCTGCACTGCTGCACTGCTGCACTAATGCGACTGTTTGTGTGTGTGTGTGTGTGTGTGTGTGTGTGTGTGTGTGTGTGTGTGTGTGTGTGTGTGTGTGTGTGTGTGTGTGTGTGTGTGTCCATTTATATTTCTACCTACAAAAGTCAAAGGTGTCTATAAAGAAGAAGAAAAAACATTATTCAGTGAATTTCATCCAACTTCAGGGTGCCGACATAATATGTCAATATTTTCATATTTATGCACAGCTTTCAATTCAGATATTTAGGTGATGCTTGTGCGTCACATTACACACTGTGCGTGTGTGTGTGTGTGTGTGTGTGTGTGTGTGTGTGTGTGTGTGTGTGTGTGTGTGTGTGCGCGTGTGCGTGCATGCGCGCACATGTGTGTGTGTGCGTGTGTGTCTGTGTGTGTGTAAAAGAGAGGGCTATTTCTGGAATCTGAAATGAGGTCACACATGCAGGCAGACACACCAACACCACACACACCCCACCAGTAGTAACTGGACTTTGACATTTAGGGGTTGAACCAATTCAACATCAAAAACACACTTCTGTGTTTCTGTGTTTCTGTGTGTGTGTGTGTGTGTGTGTGTGTGTGTGTGTGTGTGTGTGTGTGTGTGTGTGTGTGTGTGTGTGTGTGTGTGTGTGTGTGTGTGTGTGTGTGCGCGCGTGCGTGCGTGCATGTGCGTGCATACAGATGCATCGTTCTCTGTTTCTCTCTCTCTCTCTCTGTCCCACTCTGTGTCTGTCTCTCTCTCTCTCTCTCTCTCTCTGTGTCCATGATGCAGATCAAAGCGATGAATGGCATCCTGAGGGAACAGTTCACAGACAATTGCCACATTCTCTCTCCCACGTTTACTTTGGAAATTAATTAAATCGTCCCTCGTTAAAGCTTTTAGAGCTCTCCCAGGCACACAGTGTCTCTGTTTATGTGTGTTTATATGAATGTGTCTGAACCCCATGTGGTCTCGTAAGTATAAGCGTGAATACACATGCGCCTGTGTTCGATGTTTGTCCTCTGAATGGCCGTGCACAACCAGCTGGCCCATAGACTGTAAAATAAAACTATAATGGACGAAGGGAGATGTGACATCATCACCCATTGGCTTCTACCAGTGGTGGAAAAAGTAGTTTCACTTAAGAAAAGTATCAATACTGCAATGTAGAAATACTCCTTTAAAGTAAGTAAGTAAATGGCCAGAATTACATTTTTACTTGAGCAAAAGAACACGTAGTATTGGTATCAAATGTACTTGAAGTACCAAAACTAAAAGTATAGTTTATAGCAGATATAATAGCAGATCTATACAAGCTCACAATCCGTTCCATCGTGACACATTGCTGTGAGCCTTCCTTCCTTCCTATATCTGCTGGCCAAGGTCATGACTGTGCAGATGCTGAACAAGCACTGTATGGTGTGAGTGGGTCGAACTGACTCCGGATCAGTTTTCTGTGCTCATTAAGGCTCTAACCTTTAGTGAGGTGAGCAGGGGGAACACAATTCAATTCACACTGAACAGAGAAGTTCTGAGGCCGACACACACACACAGTCACACACACTAGCATGCATACCAACGCAACACACGCACACGCACACGCACACGCACACGCACACACACACACACACACTCTGGAGGCCTTCAAAGAGCAGCAGCTTCAAACCCAGCAACACGTCAGCAAACCTTTTGTTCCGTTCCTGACATTATTTCTTTTTTTATTAAGCAATATTATTACACCAGTTCTTGTTCTTGGCGCCATATCTTTTTTTCTTTACAACGGTGACACAGTTAAGAACACCTACTGTATGGCTGGATACTGTGTTGTCGAAATGTGTTCTATATTGTTTTTCAGCAAGGCATGCTGTTTTCAAATGGCAACAACTCGGGAACGCAAGGTCCAAATGGAATATTGGCAGTGTATGAGTTAATACTTTTCATTAGTTACATATTCTTATAGATGCAACTCTCTCAGACAAGATTTCCAATACGAAAATAGCTGAACTACAAGCTCACAATGATGCAAGCTTTTAGATGTGCTATTTTTGCTAATGTAGTGTGACACTGTCATATTATGATGAAGTATAAAATAGGGCATTTATTTATGATCTTAAAAAAGATCTAATATGAATTGAGATTCAAGGTTTCTGCCTGACAGCGACAATATGAATATGACTTTCATGTTCCCTCTGAGGACAGTATCTCCAAGATGCATTGAGGGAGTTTTCACTTATCGATGCTGTCAGGTGGAAACCTTGTATGTCCAAAATCATTCATTTTTTAATTATTATCGAATTACTATCGAAAATAGCCAATCTAATAGCTTACAATTCATCGCAATGTGTAATTTTCACTAATTCTGTGTGACATTTGTATGATATGATGAAGTAGGGCATTCATTTACAAAACACATTTTGAGATAAACGGTTTTGTGCCTGACAGTTTTGTTATGCTAACGGAAAAAAAAGGATTCTGAGAAGAAAGCTCTCGGTTAGTGTTAAAACCCATCCTCTCTTACTTTGCATTTCATTTAGTTTATTAAGATTTCTCTTTCCATTCAATGGCCTTAAATCTTAAATGATTAACAGCTAATGGAAGAGACAATGTGAAAAGAACTTCAGAAAGCCACATTGTATATTCCTCCCAGGAAGCCGCTGACATCTTCTAAGAAACTCAGCAGGGGATATCATAAGATATGAGCTGAATGAGATTAGAACTTTCTGGGGAAAATAGGGACAACTAG